>NW_008448822.1:0-529 GCF_000622305.1 Nannospalax galili
AAGCAGCGTTCCTCCATGGTTTCTGCTTCAGTTCCTGCCTCCAGGTTCCTGTTTTGAGTTCCTGCCCTTCACTCAAGGGACTTGTAAGATGAAATAAACTATTCTCTTCCCAAGTTGGTTTTGGCTAGTGTTTTATCACAGCAACAGATAGTAAAGTAGGACAGTATTTTAAAGAGAAAACACATGAATTCATCCTGATAACCTTTAGTTAAGACTAGGGATGATGGAAGTTTTGCTTCATTTCACCAGTTTTACATCTACACCATCTTTCTCATGTACTAAAGATGCTGGCAACAAGATTAATACAAGTAATGGCATGTTTCGTCTGTGATATGTGCACAGTGCAGTTATAATAGTGTCACTTAGCCTAAGCAATATGATTACAGGAATCTGTTTAACAACCTTTTTATTCTTTGACAAAACACCTTTGAAATGTAAACAAAAAAATTGGTGAGTTCTAAAATGATTTGACATATTTTGTTTTCTATTGTTAGGATACCATTTGAAAATCCAGTTCATTGGGGGGGGG
>NW_008448823.1:0-529 GCF_000622305.1 Nannospalax galili
AAGTTTGGCTTTATGATACCAGAGCTGGAAAAGAAGATGAAGCCCAGTTCTGTGTTCAGACAGGTCTCTGGCAGACAGGACAATCCACTAATGCAATCTGTGTTCTAGCTAACATGCATACACACTGAATGGGCATAGACACAATGCAAGGAAAGCCATCTGTATCAAGGGTAGTGGGAGAAGGCCAAGTTAATGCTTGTCACATTGCTGCTGACTGCTCACATAAGAGGAAAAGAGTTAAGAGAAAGTTGATAAAAACAATTATTAGAATGAGTAGGTGAACAGGGACAAGGCAACAGAAGTTAAAATTTGCAGTTAGGAAGAAAAAGCAGTTGTCAAAATACAAAATGAAGAAATTAAAGTTTAGCTAGATAATTGTTAATATGAAAAGAGGGGATTTAGTTGGCTACAAGCTTAAACCAAACTGCCACATACAGCTGGGCACGGTGGCCCATGCCTCTAATCTTCATACTCAGGAGACTTTAATACAGTGTCTGATAAATAGATAGAGCAGTGCCATTTCAATCTG
>NW_008448824.1:0-529 GCF_000622305.1 Nannospalax galili
CTGGGTAAGGGGCTCAGCATGGAGCTGTCCAGGTCCCTGGTGGGCTGTGGAGAGCAACTCTCTGCACTAGAGGATGATGCAGAAGGCCAGGCCTCTGGGACTTGGTCCTGAGGCCAGGGCATGGTCGCCCCTGTGGAAGGAAGGAACTCCGCTGCAGGGCTCGTTGGAGCATCCATCCAGGGTGCCAGGATGACTGGGTTTGCCTCCTGGTCACAGGCGTCCTCTTGGTAGGCGATATCTGGGACCGACTTGCAGGATTCCTCTTTCATGACTATGACGAGATGGTCCCCCGGCATCAGGATGCCACGTCCCAGTCACAGGCGTCCTCTTGGCAGGCGATGTCTGGGACCGACTCCTCGGATTCTTCCTCCAGGTGGTCCCGGGGAGCATGCAGGGGAGCTCTCACTTGGAGGCCGTCCGGAGCGTGTTCCAGGTGTCCAGGGCTTGGGTGGGCGCAGTTCAGGAGGTCCTCGGGGACCAGGATGACGGTGTGTCCTTGCAGCGACACTTGCAGGAGAGAGGTGGGCTC
>NW_008448825.1:0-529 GCF_000622305.1 Nannospalax galili
CATGCAGGTCCAGAAGTGGGTGATCCTTGTGCTTAACCAAGGATGTATCTCCTGCTGAGGTCGATGCATCTCAGAGAGTGTGCTCAAGGGAAAAGTGGTATGGGCAGAGGCCTGAGTATATTTTCCTGAAGATGGGGGAGGACTGCAGGGCTGTGGTAAGGGCACATTGGCCGTGCCCAGGACTCAGTGTCTCCCACCCCAGAGGGAAAACTGGTTTCCCTCTTGGATTTCCTGCCCAGGGGGACAAGTGTTTTGATTATCGAGAGTGAGCTCAAAGTTATATACAGAGCAGTCTTTATGAAGGAAGAGAGAACCTGGCATAGCAGCACAGTCCTGTAATGCTAGCCCGCAGGACCCTGTCTTAAGAAAAACCAAACAATGGGGCTGGACACAATGGCTCAGCAGTTAAGATCCCTAGCTACTCTTGCAGAGAACCTGGGTTTAGTTCCCACTACCCACATGGCTGCTCACAACTGTAACTCCAGTTCCAAGGGATCCAATACCCTCCTCTGAAGATATCACACACACA
>NW_008448826.1:0-530 GCF_000622305.1 Nannospalax galili
ATATTGATTTCAAGGATAGCAGTAAACAGTTTCTATTTTTCTAGAAATCTGACATTAAAGGACTAATTCCATAAATAAATGTTTAAGTTTCCTAATAGCCTGTCAGAAACACATGGCTTACTTATACAATGGCTCTCCAACTGTAGTCCTCAGACCACCAGCAGCAGCTCCTAGGAGCCTGGCGGGCAATGTGCATCCTAGTGTAGTCTGAGACTTCATGCATCTCAGTTTCCGAGTGTGGGGCTCAGGTCCTTGAGCTGTCACCTGCTTTCCAGCAGATTCTCTGGTCAGATAAGAACTGAGAACCACTGAGCTGGAGACAACATACCCAAGCTCACCACCTCCCTCTCCCATTACCTGGATTTCTAATGGCTCATGTCTCAGGTGACAGAAAGAAAATATGGAGTTCTGGTCATTACATTCAGGCTTCCATTTAAAATAATCCCACTTGCCCAAAGAAACTCTGATGCAAACCTGTCCCCAAGGGATATAATACCTTTTGAAAATCCCTGACTGTAATCAGGAATTGT
>NW_008448827.1:0-530 GCF_000622305.1 Nannospalax galili
TTTGCAGTACCATGACTTAGACTTATGTTTTTCTCTGATCTATGACTAAGGTGGTGATCCACCGAGTCCAATGTTCCTGTCTTCGTGAAATGTCTGGACTTCATCCCTGACCATTCTTAACCTCTTCCTTGCTGTTCTCCTTCACTCTAGAGTGAGTTTATTGGCTTTTCTCCATCGTGTGTGGCCATGTCTGTTAAAGGCAAAAGCTGTAAGTCAGGTGGTGATCTTTTGGTTGATTTGGACCCGATTTTACTCAACGTTAGAGACAGTTCGTGAGTTAAGAGCACTTGATGCTCTTGTGAAGTACAAGAGTTCAGTTCCCAGCACTACCTGGGAATAGGAGGGTCACAGTACAGAAGATGACATGTGATAATATTTAATGCTTTGGAAATATGCCTCTCCCCCCACTTCCCAGAGCCACAAAGTGGGTGGAATCTGGACTGTGCCCCATACTCTCACCCTTGATGGGCAGCCTGATGGGAGATGGGGTTCTTCTGGAGCCAGTGTCCCCCAGGCCACCTCTGTCATCC
>NW_008448828.1:0-530 GCF_000622305.1 Nannospalax galili
GTGTGAATATGCATGTGCAGCCACACACATGCAAAACATGCATTTGCATACATGCATACCACATACACATGAAAATGGAAACAGAAAACAAAAAGATGCCGTGGAACAAGGGGATGGCCACTGCCATGCTTGTTTATGAAGCGTGTAAACTTCACCTACCACCTCTTCATTTCCTTAGCTCTGCTCCCAGCTCCCCAACTTAGTGCACCATTTTGGAAAAGGCTTCAAATTAGCTTTGGAGTCAACTTTGAACAGCGGCTAGTGATTCTGCTTATTTCAAGTGCACAAACAGACAAGACTAATCTAGACTGTCAGAATCCAGGGCACTGGTGACTCAGGGGAGGGGTATGGCCAGAAGGGCATGTGAAAGGGACTGGGATTAGCCCCTTCACTGAGCTGGGTGCTGCTGACCCAGGGTGCTCACTTGTGAAAACTCATCAAGCTGTACCTGGAAGGTGTGTTCCCGTCTGTGCTGTGTGGATGTTACAGTTCATCCCACCTCTGTGCACGTACTGGGTTGAGATTTGAAA
>NW_008448829.1:0-530 GCF_000622305.1 Nannospalax galili
TCAGTGGTCTAATCCCAGCTTCTAGGCCTGAAAATCACATCAATGACCAGCACAGCAAACTTTGGTGAAGTAGTGTCACTTTTATCTTGGGATAATCAAGAGCTACCTGATTGGATTTAAATCCCACTAAATGGGTGGAAACTCATATATGTTACTGTAAATCTAGTCAAAAATGCATAGCTAGAGAGGTTATAGATATTAGAGAAAACTCCAAGACTGTCACAATCCCTTGTGTTCTCCCTCATTTGTGAATCCAAGCACCAAATCCTTATGTGTGACTATATATCCTAATATAACTGCAAGAACCAGGAAAATGTAAAGGAAGCAGGGAGGTAAAGGGAAATAATGAACTTGAGAGATAACAGTGGGATACAGGTATTAATAAGGGGGAAATGGGTAAAATGGGGATATTTAAATGGAGGAGAGAGAGGGTTAGACAAGGAACTGTGGAGGTAAAAGAGAAGAAGAATCTCAAGAGAGGAAGAACCATAGGAGACAAATATTATCAAGGGAAAATGTGGGAAATGGGG
>NW_008448830.1:0-530 GCF_000622305.1 Nannospalax galili
TTTTTTTTTTTTAAGGAAATGCCTCACTAAAATTTCCTGACACTCAAGTCTGATGTATAATACTTTATTTTTCAGCAATCAGGGCTCAAAAACTTTCCACCCTAAAAGAGAAATTTGAAAAATCACTTGGTTCTAAATTTCAGAAACTGTGTTTAAATTAACAGAAGACTGATAACTGGGCTAAGGTTCAATCAGTCAAAAGGGCCTGAGAAGCAATCCCCCAAAAGTCACAGGAATATCCTAGATTTCTGTTGACATGGGACTAACCAACAGAGGCTAGATCATCAACACCATGCACTTGATGACAAAATAGCATTTAGGGTATAGATAGCAGCTGGTTTCTAAGGCAACCTGTCATGGGGAACTCACCTGGAAGCCAATAATCCAGGTTTGAATAACAACCCCTCACTGGCAATGTGGCTCCCCTCTAAAAGCATGACCAGAAAATAGAAGTTTAACTGCTTTACAAGAAAAAGGAGTTCAGAGGCTTCTATTAAGATGTAGAGATGGGTAAATAAAAGAGAAAAAAA
>NW_008448831.1:0-530 GCF_000622305.1 Nannospalax galili
CTGCAGGCATTGCACAACACGGGTGCATTTACCTACATGCAGGCAATACACAAATACACATAAAATATGAAAAAAAATTTTAAAAATGGACCCCAAGAAATGGGAATTTCCCTAAGAGTGTCCTGTTGGGGAAGGAAAAGGTGCCTGGTGCCAGTCAGAGTGGGAACTGGTCTCCCAGGAAGAGACCAGAGCATTCCCACAACTTGTCCGAACACCTTGCAGGAGAGACTGCCTGGACAATGATGGGTCAGTGATGGGCAGGACCACACCTTGACCAGGGCTGCTTACTTGTGTACACGTCCTGCTCTCTATGTAAACCTAAACTTCATATCAGGTCCCCAGAGATGCACTTGGTGGGGTCACTGGACATCTTTATTTGTTCCTCTTCCCAATATGCCTCATTGGGTAATTCTCCTTTCTCTGCTTTTCAGAATTGTCTGTTGAATTGGTCTATTGAGGATGAGTGGCCACGACTAGCTTGCTAGGGCCGGCAGGACCCAGGCTCTGACTGGATACTCCAGGATACTCCC
>NW_008448832.1:0-530 GCF_000622305.1 Nannospalax galili
AAACTCCAGCACTCTGAATAAAATATGCTGAAGATCAAAGAAGATATACATTCCCACAAACAGTAAAACTGTAAAGTTTCCAGTCATTTGGATGCTTGGCTTCAACAAGGATTTTACTTCAAATACAAAACTCTGAAATGTGCTGTTCACACAAACCCCACGATTTCTCAAAGGTGGAGCCCTAAGATGTCTAGCAAGGACAGTTTCCTCCCCAACAGAGCTGAGACTCCTTCCTGTCAGTGTATTTGGTTCTTACTGGGATTTCTCTGACTTTTCTGTCCTCTCTAACTTAAAATTAATAGATATATTTGAAAACCCAAGAAAATTATGTTTATTTTTATAACTAGACTGCTCAATCTTTTAGAAGTCTTCAGGGATATTTGTCTGATCGCAATCCCAGGGACAAATCTAGGCTAACCACTGTGTATTTAATTATACATGTCCACATATTTTATATTCTTATCACACAGAAGAGTCTAAAATGTCTTCTCTGTGACTAGAGACCATTTTGTATTTTGTATCCTATTTTT
>NW_008448833.1:0-530 GCF_000622305.1 Nannospalax galili
ACACACATCCCAACACAAAATAATAAAAATGATCCACTTGGATGTGGTGGAGCACACCTTTAATCCTAACATTCAGGAGGCAGACACAGGCGATCTCATGAATTTAAGGCCCCAAGATTATATACAACTGTATGTATTAATTAAAAATACAAAAAGAAAGCCAAAAAGAGATAGGTGACAATACTAGAGTTCTCTAGATGAAAAGAGTAAAGAATATACATACATACATACGTACACACATAAAATATATATGAACCTGTGTATATAATATTGTATAATTAGCAAAGGAGTTTATCAAATTGGCTTATACAATTGGAGGATGGCTAGCCCTGCACTGACTACCTGTTGACTGGGAACAAGAACCCCAGCAGCTGCTCAGTCCAAAAGGCTAGAAGCCTCAGAACAAGCAGAGACCAAGGATGCATTCCTAATGGGAGACTCAAGGCTTGGCAGCGCCCTGGAGAGTCACAGGCCTGAGTCATGGTTGAAAGGCTGCAGAAGCTGGAGTTGCGTGTCCAGGGGTGGTGGCA
>NW_008448834.1:0-529 GCF_000622305.1 Nannospalax galili
GCACAAGGCCCTGGGTTTGGTTCCTAGTACTGCAGAAAATAAATAAAAACCCAGGAGCCGGAGAGATGGCTTAGCAGTTAAGAGCACTCACTGCTCTTGCGGAGGACCTGGGTTTGATTCCCAGCACCCAAATGGCTGCTACAAACCACCGTCCTTAACTCCAGTTCTAGGGGAATTCGAAGCTCTCTTCTGACCTCCGTGGCATTGCATGATGCGTGCACTCACATACATGCAGACAATACACTCATACGCATAAAATTAAAAAAAAATAAGTTAAAAACAAACAACCAAAACCCAAATCCAGGCTGGGCCTGGTGGCACACACTTTAGTCCCAGCACTTGGAAGGCAGAGACAGGTAGATCACTGGGAGTTCGAAGCCAGCCTCTGATGTGGTAAGCCATTAGTGACCGTCTAGCCACAGTCACATTCCAGCTACGTAAATTTGCCTTGCTTACTCCTAACTCAGCACCTTTCTGCTCTTTTCCTTCTGCTTGGAGTCTTGTTTTCACGATTAAAAATATTTTTTTT
>NW_008448835.1:0-530 GCF_000622305.1 Nannospalax galili
CTCCCCAGTCCCAGGCAAACTGAGATAGTTACTTTCCCCTTGAGGGGAAAAAATTCTCCTTTAACTTGAAATGTACTAGTAATTGACACCAAAATGGACTGTCTGTCTTCCTTCCTCCCCAAACCATAACCACTCCTGAATTTCTTATCTCATAATTTTTCTTACAAAAAGTTGATTGCTATGAGACAGCTGGTGAAAAAAAAAGCCAATTCATAATTCTGGGAAGTGTTAACTCCAACAACGGAAAAAATATAATGTCGGCAGGATTTATGCCACTGTGTGCTCAGTCAGATTTCCTTTTGGCACTGCTGAACGCTGGAAAGTTGGTTAGAGGAGAGTAAAGAGGAAATGATCCTTCTCGACTCTCACAAGATTTGAACAAGTGATTTCTACCCCCATACCTCCTTTGAAGAAACTGATTTAAGTTTTAAAATTAATAATTTAAATAAAATTATTTTAAAATAAATTTTAAAATAACTGCCAGGCGTGGTGGCGCATGCCTTTAATCCCAACACTCGGGAGGCAGAGGC
>NW_008448836.1:0-530 GCF_000622305.1 Nannospalax galili
ACAGTTATTAGCCCAAGAACTTTCAATAGTACCAGAATTTAATGAAAACAAATATTCAAAGTTTCTACATAAATGCTCATAGTGGTGCTATTTAAAATCACCACCAAAAGGTGTGAACAACCCAAATGTCCTTCAGTTAGTGTGTGGTAAGAAAAATATAGCATATCTGTACAATGGGATTTTATTCAGCCATTAAAATAAATGAATTACTGAAAAATGCTATACTATGCATAAACCTAAAAAGTATGTTAAACGAAAGATGTAGTCACAAAGAATCACATATTTTATGACTCCATTTATAGTAGCTCCCTGCCCCATCCAGAGAATGTGTTCTAAAAGCTCTTAGTAGATGCCGAAACTTCATCCAGTACCAAACTATGTATAAAGAGTGTTATATAACGTAGTTCTGAATACATACATAAACCTATAATAAGCTTAATATACGGATTGAGCACAGTAACATTTAAGAAAAATAAGAGTTATAAAAACACTTCAACAAAGTTGTGTGAACATAGGTTCTCACATTTTTT
>NW_008448837.1:0-530 GCF_000622305.1 Nannospalax galili
GTTTTTATGTGTACAAATATTTTGCCTGCACCTATGTAAGTGTACCACATGCATTCACCGCCTACAGAGGCAAGATGAGAATGTCAGATCCCTTGGAACCGGAGTTAGGGAAGGCTGCTAGCCACCATGTGGGTGCTGGGCACCCAACCTGAGTCATCTGCAAGAGTGGCCAGTGCTCTTGCCCCTGAGCGGTTTCTCCAGCCCCTCCCCTACCCCTTTTCTTTGATACAGTGCCTTATATAGCTCAGGGTGGCTTCAAACTCTGTATATAGGCAAAAATGACCTTGAATTCCCGGTCATCATGCCCTCACCTTCCAAGTGCTGGGATTGCTGATGTGTACATATGCCTGGTTTATGCACTGCTAGGCATGCAACTCAGGCCCACTTGCATGCCAGATGAGCATTCTACCAACTGAGCTACATCCCTCCCTGGTCTTTTTTTAAAATATTTTATTTATCATTTTTTAAATATTTTATTATTATTTTATATGTATGAGTGTTATGCCTGCATGTAGGTAAGTGCACCTGTG
>NW_008448838.1:0-530 GCF_000622305.1 Nannospalax galili
CAAAAAAAAAAAAAAAAAAGAAAGAAAGAAAAAGAAAAGAAAAGAAAAAAGAAGCTGACTGTGCTGGCTCCTTTCCTACCCTCCCATCTGATTAAGCCAGGTCCAAAGCTGTTTCTGTATGGAAACCCTCAGGTCTGGGCACCCATGCCTGTGCAAACCACAGGGCCAGTGCATAGCCACAGCCACATTCAAGGATGAAAAATAACCTGGTGTTCCCTGCAGACAACTGGATCCATCTTAGCTCACACACCCAGTGTACGCTAGGGTTCCAGCTCCTTCTTCGGGTCCATGGTTCAGGTCCAGGTTCAGGTTTATGAAATCAGATTATTTCTTGTTTATTTGAGGTTTGGATGGTGAGCAGAAAAGTTTCCTTCCTTTCATTGGTTTCTCGGAAATAAATGGTTGTTTTCTTTCATAGAAAACCCCCCAAAAATTAGACTTCCCTTTAGCTGTGATGTTATTTGTTATTTGGTGAAGGAAATGGATGAGTCAGCTGAAAAACTTTGTAAAGCCTGACTGCAAATTATTTC
>NW_008448839.1:0-530 GCF_000622305.1 Nannospalax galili
TCACAGCCACCTGTAACTCCAGCTCCAGGGGAATTTGACATTATCTTCTGACCTCCTTGGGCCTCACACATATGTGACACATACTCACACAGTCACATAAACATAAATAAAAATAAATGTTAAAAAAGAGAATAAAAAAAGTCTACTTCAACTAATGAGTGTTATTACTTTTCTACTGTAAAGGGTGAGGAAGCACTGGGGAGATGGCTCAGCAGGCAGTGTGCACCTCCTGATGGCTGCTTTTCAGTTCCCAGTACCCCACAGAGCAGCCAACATCTGTGTGTAACTTCAGTTCTAGGCAAGCCAAGGCCCTCTTCTGGCTTCCACAAGCATTGCACAATATAGGTGAACTTACATATATGCATGACAAACATTCGTACACATAAAATAAAATACAATAAATTTTTAAAATTTTTATTACTTTTATTTTATGTGTATGTGTTTATTGCCTACATGTATGTGTATGTGTGTATTCCCTACATGTCATGCAATGCCCATGGAGGTCAGAAGAGGCTGTCGGATCCCCTGGG
>NW_008448840.1:0-529 GCF_000622305.1 Nannospalax galili
ATCCCAACACCCACATGGCAGCTAACAACTGTCTGTAACTCCATTTCCAGGAAATTCGACAGCTTCTTCTGTCCTCCACAGGCATTGCACGAAACAGGTGCCCTTACACTCATGCAGGCAATACACGCATACACACAAAATAAATATAATAAATAAATAAATAACTTTTTAAAAAAATATTTTAAAAGATGGCAAGATACACCAAGATGAAAAAGCAGTTACTGTATTTAAAAACATCAGAGAATGTCAAAGACTCCTCAAGGTGGATTTTCCACCATAGACCATGAAACCACTGTGCTAACTTCAATCACTAAAGTCTAAAATAAGTGAAGAAGCTAGGGAGGTAACTCAGTTAGTAAAGTTCTTTCCACACAACTACGCAAGCATGAGGACCTGAGCTTGGAGCCCCAGCAACCATATAATATTCCAGACGTACCTATAATTCCAGCACTGGGGAGGCATAGACAGGAGGATGCCTGGAGCTTGCTGGCTATAGAATCTAGCTGAATTGGTTAACTCCAGGCTCAGC
>NW_008448841.1:0-529 GCF_000622305.1 Nannospalax galili
AACTGAGCCCAGGTCCTCTGCAAGAGCAGCCAGTGCTCTTAACCACTGAGCATTCCTCCAGCCCCCAAGCCCTCCTCTGTTTAAATAATGCAGTTCCTATTTATTCTTCAGGGAGAGATTTCCTGGTCCGGTCCAGGTTAGGTCTCACAGTTCATGGGACATGATCTCTCATATTTCTGTTTTTTGCTGTTAATGTCCTGTCTTCTCTGTAGCTACGGGCGGCTTTAGTGGACAGATGGAGCCAGTGCAGCTCCTGATGGTGTTGCCCTCTTCTAGCATGAGGCTTATCCCAGAATGGCGTCTAAGGTAGCTTTTGGCTAAATGAACGCATGGCCCAGAATACATACCATTGATTCTGATCCCAGTGGAACTAGCATTAAGTAGTAAAGGATGAAAGATTCTGTTCAGATACAGCTGCTAGCAACCAAATTATCTCTAAATATGAGCCTTGGCATACAAAAGATTGTCCAAGTCCTTTTTTAAAATTTATTTTTATTTTACATGTATGAGTGTATTGCCTGCATGTGTG
>NW_008448842.1:0-524 GCF_000622305.1 Nannospalax galili
TTATTTTCCCCGTGAGCTGCTTGGCTAGAAGAGTAGGTGGCACAGAAAATACAGATGCTTGAGAAGAATCGATGAGTTAAGTTCAAGAGATAAACCTCTTGAAATCAATTGCCTTTTCATTGCTAATCAGTGAGGGGGAATTGCCAGACAGCCAGATGGGCAGTGTGATTTTCCATTGAGAAGCCGTGATTAGGAACCCAGTGCATTCCATGTGCTGGATGGAAGTGTAGACAACACTGGTTATAACCTGCTTTTTCACTCTTGCTGTTCAGACAGCTCTTGTGAGAGGTCACAGAGCCCTGTGCACTGATGGGGACAGGAGGTGGCCTAGCAGCACATCCACTGTCCTATGTGAGCATGTTGTTAAGATCGTAGGTGAACAATATGGTAGATTTGAGCCTTAGACTTTGCTAGCTGGCCAAGGCACATGTTTGGGTTTCTTTCTTCTTTTATGTCAGCTTTTCTAATAATGAAAGCACTTTGTGTGTGTGTGTGTGTGTGTGTGTGTGTGTGTGTGTGTGTGT
>NW_008448843.1:0-529 GCF_000622305.1 Nannospalax galili
CACACACACACACACACACACACACTGTACTCAGGAGCACACATGCACTTTGGCATACAGCTCATCTGATTACGTTTTCTCAGACCATATAGAACTATATTTCTTGCACTATATTCATGAAATAGCATGGCATTTGGAACATTGTATGAGATGCTGAAGAAGATTCTATTTTTCTAAAACAATTCAGATTCTCTTAAATTTCTGTAAGTATTGGTGTGGGTACAGCAGGTGTCTTAAATTTTGAAAATTATAAGAAAAGTAAGTTTTAGGCCTTTAATCCAAGCACTTGGGAATCAGATTCAGTTGGATCTCTGTGGGTTACAGGCCAACCTGGTCTGCATAGAGAGTTCCAGGCTATCCAGCAATACATAGTGAGATCCTGTCTCAAAAAAGCATATATAACCAAAGAAAAGTAATTTTTGAAAACATATTAAAAATAGTTTCAGCTTTAGGGATTTCTATATGTACTTTACACTATTAATAAAAATATTTAAACTGTATATATAGAATATATTTTTATTTATTTTAA
>NW_008448844.1:0-530 GCF_000622305.1 Nannospalax galili
CATCTTTATTTCTTTATCACATTTACATGCTTTCAAAGTAGTTTAAAGGGACATAAAAAGCTGAATGTAAAATATCTTTATGTAGAATTTTATAGAGCCAAATAGCTTGAAAGATCTGGGGGAACTTTCACTTCTGATCCAAATGCTTATGTAATATGCACTAACTAATCTGCATGTTCATAACTTAGGAATACACGGGTAGACTGACTACTTCACATTTTTTTGTTTTTCTCAAATAGCTCCAATTTTTTTCTAACCAGAAATGCTGTTTGTTATTTCCTTCACCTGTGGAAATTGCTAGCTCTAGCTTTCCACAGAATTAATTACAAAACACCTATTTCTTCCATCTGTGTTGCCCTCCAGACACATCAGGCAGGAGATGTATCAGAGTTTAAACCCCAGAGTGGTATGAAAAGGGGTAGCTGACCTGTCTTCTTGGTGAGAGGGACAGAGAGAATGCCTCCAGGTTAAAACCTGAACATGCACATGTGGTAAAGTGTCACTCCAGACACCCAGCTGCCTCTGGCTTC
>NW_008448845.1:0-530 GCF_000622305.1 Nannospalax galili
TAGCTACCATGTGGGTGCTGGGAATCAATTCTGGGTCTTCTGCAAGAGCAGCCAGTGCTCTTAACCACCAAGCTATCTCTCCAGCCGGCAAAGTTATTTTTCTAAAAACTTTTCAAGATTACATCTTTGTTCTATTGCAGCTTGAAAGACTTGGTTGAGCTGGAAGACTAGTAAAACAGCTTTATTAAATTTGTTCAAATTATTGATGACCTGTGTGAGAATTGCATTCTTGAAGTAACATTGGGAAAATGGGAATTCACACTTGATCCCATTGTACAAAATGTCCATATAAGCAAGTTGCCCAGAACAATCTTTATTTTCTGCCCAAAATAAAGATTTTTCCAAACAGCTTTCATAGAGCCATTTTTTTTCTGAAAACCATCTTCAGGTCTGGGGATCTAGAAAAACAAATGAGATACTAGGGATTAGAAGCAGAAGCAAATGTATGTTTGTCAATATAACTCCATATGCATTGGCAGTGACTTCTGCCATCTATCTGCACATATGGGTATCATGTTCACTTATAGAAA
>NW_008448846.1:0-530 GCF_000622305.1 Nannospalax galili
AATAAGTTTTAAAACAATTTCATCATCCAGAACGAGGATGAGACAGAGAGAGAACTGGAAAGAGGGAGAGAGGGACAGGGTAAAAGAAAATTATAATTTTCTCCATGATTGAACAATTAGATCTTCAGTGATGTGGAGAGATTGGAATGTCACAAGAGCAGAGATAACTTCTCCCGAGGCATCATTAGCCCTGTAATTGTCATTGATGACCCTCCTGTGCATGTGACTTAATATCTTTGTGACCATTAGATGAATCCTTTGGAAAGCACAGACTCCCAGTTTCCACCAACCAAAAGGCTAACAAGGACATCACGTAACATCTGGGGCAAATAGCCGAGACGTTCCACGGCTTATGTAACCCTCCTCCCTGGTGTCTCTAAGAATGGATTTAATAAGTGTTTTCACTTATGCTTTTCTGTATTATTTTGAAAATTTCATGGGGAATGGAGCGATGGCTCAGCAGCTCACAACTTTTACTGGTTCTGTTATGGACCTGTTTGTTTCCTAGCACCTATGCAGGCTCCCAACCA
>NW_008448847.1:0-530 GCF_000622305.1 Nannospalax galili
AATAGGCCAGTACCCAGGCTAGGAGGAGAGACAGGGCAGGGGAGCTGGGAGCACAGTGAGTGAGCCTGGGGAGTCAAGCTGCGGTGGACCACTGGACTTACCCAGCAAAGGTCTGGCACCAGGACACTAGAGGCTGTGCAGCCCAGAGAAGCAAAAGCTCTTATGGTGTAACTTTTTGCATTAAACAAGATACATGCCTTTACTTGGAAATATTGTTTTAAATAAATTTGAAATTGTTTCATAATATACCTGAAACATAGCAATTAAAAATTCTTTGAGTAAGCAAACTAAATTGCCATATGATTTATACACCGTCCCCCCCAAAAAATACTATTTTTGCTGAGAGGAAAGGACTGACTTTCATTTCTGCATGCACTTTCCATTTTCATTTTGACCTATGAACCATATTCATTTTAGCTTTTACACTAAGTATATATACATGAAGTATAAAAATGAGTAAGATTTGCAATGTCATTTCCACACAGGCCCATACCTATATTGATCGGGCTCAACCACTATTTGGTTACTGA
>NW_008448848.1:0-530 GCF_000622305.1 Nannospalax galili
GGGAGCTCACAAAAACTAAAGCCTATTTCTAAGAAACGCTCAAATTCAGTTTCCTCTAAGAATCAGGTGCTTCTGTCATGGGGCACAGGACTGTTGTCCCAACAGACCCAGTGGGACCCATCAAGGATTCTGTCTTCTCAGCAGACATTCTCTGTCTCTCCACTATCGACCACACAGCTCTGCCATCTGTGTCATCCTCTTCATCCTCTTTTTCTGGTCCATCACCATGACGGCACACTGATACAGAAATGTAGCTTCAGGAATGCTTTCCACTAACTTACATGAGAAGCTCATGCCTCCAGCACAGTCCAGCACAGGAGCAGCAACAACACTGGATATAGTCTGAGCCCTTCCTGGGACATCTAACAATTCCCTTCTCCTCCTAACCAAGCATATCTGGAACTAATCAGAAAGTCAAATTCACTAGCAGACCTCTACCCAACAAATAAATACTCATTTATTCCCCACACATGAACCCCAAGGATAATTTTCCGTATTTGCAAGTTCTTAGACATTCTCTACTGATGTAT
>NW_008448849.1:0-530 GCF_000622305.1 Nannospalax galili
CATAGAATAAAAATAATAAATAAAAATAAATTAAAAAAAGAAAATAATGGAGCTGAGTCTCAGTACTGAGGTGCCTTGGCAAAATTATACAGCATCTTTTAAATGGTAATGACAATATACCCACTCCACACATCTTTGAGGAAAGATGAAAACTAAACTGGTTCTTTCTTTGTACAAGTTCTTTTTACTCATGTAAAGGTTGGGATTCAATCAGGACAGTAGGGACATTTGACATACATTAATGAACATTTTAAATATATTGGACTTCCTTATACCAGGAGCAGGACTTAGTCACTCTTGATGCAGTTGGTAGTTCTTGGCCTCCTCTCAGGTCCTCTGGGTGGTTGATCTATAGATCTGCCCTATATAACCCCTTCATACTGCTCATCTTCCTCTGGGACAATTCAACTCACCCTTCACTCTCCACTCTGTGTGGACTGCACATGCTACGCTTCAGAGACCACCTGTCAATCATGACATGACCCCAGGGAAACACCCTGCATGGCAATAAAGTCTTTGGCCCATGAGTC
>NW_008448850.1:0-529 GCF_000622305.1 Nannospalax galili
AAGAGCACTGACTGCTCTTGCAGAGGACCTGAGTTCGATTCCCAACACCCACATGGCGGCTGTGACCCATCCTTAACTCCAGTTCCAGGGGAATCCAAAACCTTCTGACCTCTGGCATTGCATGACACGCATACACTCACATACATACATGTTTTACATGAGATTTTATTAGTTGCAGAACCCAAAAAAAAGTCAAAAGTATTTACCAAATACATTGGTGAGGCCATAGGTAGGCAGATCACAGCAAAGTGGGGAAAACTTTGCTGTAGGTTTCTGATGACATTCTTAGCTTTTGAATTGGTGAAAACTAGTGATGTCCTAAGCATACATTTTAAAGTTTTGATCATCCCAAGGATATTAGGTCAGACAGACACAGGGGTGGGAAATGGTTGACTTTCTAAGGGACTAAAAACAGATAACTTGGCTTTGGTCTGCAACATTTTAACTCATAATCTCAAAGTTCAGTCATATGTCCTTGTAGAATCTTTAACACAGGTGCAGTGCTCTCTCTCTCTCTCTCTCTCTCTCT
>NW_008448851.1:0-530 GCF_000622305.1 Nannospalax galili
CCTCAGAGCAAATACAGGCCAAACTCTCAGAGGAGCAGCTGAGCCCTGGGAAGACATTTGGGAGGGACACCATGCTCCAAGGCACTGCAAGAAATTCCTTTGGCAACAGGCTCTGTAGGGTTTCACTGGCAAGAGAGGGAGGCAGCTACCAGGGCCAGGATTTAGAAGAGGAGACCTGGTGGGGTGTTCAGGATTGCAAGTAAGAGGGCAGTGCCCAGAAGCTGGTTAGCATTCTTCTGCTCACCAGTGAACATGAGAACATGGGTTCCAGACCTAAGCAGACCTGGGTTTGAAATTTATCTCTAATATGATATGACTTTGGTCCTGTTGCTCTCTTCATATGCAAAAAATGGATTTTTTTTTTCTCCAGTGCTGTGGGTAAATACTCAGGGGCTCACATGCTAGACAAGCGCCAGTTTAATATTGCTACCCCTCTAATCCAGATTGCTGTAGTTGAGATAGTGTAAATGTTCAATGAATAGAAGCTATTCTATTCTCAATGCAGTCAGTGGCACCTCCCAGGGGGTACT
>NW_008448852.1:0-530 GCF_000622305.1 Nannospalax galili
CCTACATGCAGGCAATACACGAATACACATAAAATAAAAATAATAAAAATTTTTAAAAAGCTTTGAAAAAAATACCAGATCTCTTATTTCTCCTGTGTACCTGAAATTTCATATCTCTTGACAAACTGCAGATATTGTTCTGTATGGGAATCTTGTCTATATAGTTGGTGACCAATACCAAAGCATCAGGGCACAGCTGCTCTCCCAATTCCCATGAGGCCCTGCAGTCCTCACTTCATCCACAAGCCAGACCCACACACTTATACTTCCATTTTGTATTTTTAAGATTTATTTTAAATTATGCATGCGCACATATGCACATGTGAGTGCTGGTGCTGTTGGAGGCCAGAGACTTTAGATTGCCCTGGAGCTGGAGTTACAGGTGGTTGTGAGTCACCTAAGGTTGGTGTTAGTAACCAAACACCTGTCCTGTGCAAGAGCAGAACATGCCCTTAACCACTGAGCCATCTGTCCAGCTTCTATACTTCCATTTCTATTTTCACTATCTGGTTAGAAGAGTGGAAGATTGG
>NW_008448853.1:0-530 GCF_000622305.1 Nannospalax galili
TTAAAAAGAAAGGTTTTGTGCTGGACTTGGTGGCATGTATCTATAATCTCAACTCTGAGAAGCCAGAGGAAGGAAGATTTTTAATTCAAGGCCTAGATGAGCAACATAATGAGACCATGTATCAAAACCTGAAATACATTTTGATGACTGTTTTCAGAATAAGCCAATCATCAATCCTGTTTTATATATCTAACTTCCAGGCTAGGATCAAGGCAATTAAAACCAAATGAGTAGAGTAAAGGCATCAAACAAGCTAGTCCTCCATGGAAGACACAAGTACATGGCAAATAGTTGTCAATATTTATTCTGCCACACTCTGGGTATTTGATAAAGACCAGTAAAAATGCTAGAATAATAATTTATGGAAAGTGAATGGATCTTAGTAAGAGCAAGGGGCTTTGTGGCATTTCCTTCTCCTTAGCACCATGGCCGTGAAAAGCTGCAGCCACAACATCTTGGAAGATCTCACCATCCACAGAAGACTGTCTGAACTCTTTGACTTTTTTCATAGAACAGCTCCATTCATAAAA
>NW_008448854.1:0-530 GCF_000622305.1 Nannospalax galili
TCTGTTTCCATCTCCGTCTCTGTCTTTCTGTCTTTCTCTCTGTCATTATTTTTGAGTGAAAGTCTCACTGTATCCCAGGCTGGCCTGGAGCTCACTAGGTGCCCCAGGCTGTCCTCAAACTTGTGGCAGTCCTTCTGTCTCAGCTCCCCAAGTGCCATGACCCACCATGCCCAGCTACATTAAGATTCTTGTAAGGATTTAAGGACATGGTATGTGTAAAGTACATGGAGACCAGCATATGAAAACAATGGATGTGACTATTTTACTGTGTGCAGAAGCTGGACATAATAGCAAGGGAGGTATTATATTTGTATTCTGTTGCCATACACTGGGTTTATTTTAACTTTTCTGGGTTTTTTTTCATAATTCACTTTTATACTTCTGTGGGTCGTGATGTACAGTGACGTGTATCCACCATTACAGTATCATACAGAAAAATTTAACAGCTCTGAAAATCCTCTGTACTCCACCTATTCATCCCTCTTTCCCTTCTGGTAAGCTCTGGTATTAAAAAAAATATTTTATTTATT
>NW_008448855.1:0-530 GCF_000622305.1 Nannospalax galili
CCCCCCTCGTTGGCAACACATCATATTTTGTACATGTGAAGGCTAAATATTGTTTTATTTCCCAAGGTGTTAGTAAGTCTCATTCCTAGAATCTAATGAAGATGAGGCTGAGTAGGTAGGAAAGCAGTCTTTAGGAGAGATAGTTTGTAAAGTCAGCAAGGAAGAAATGCCTGGATCATATTAAATCTACTAGCCATTATGATCAGGGGATGTGTTGTAGGCATCACAATGGAGGAGCAAAGCCATGTAAGCCCTTTGTAGGTGAGATAATTTCATCAGATAAACAGTGGCTAGACAAGGAACTAGCTACAGGGTTTGATGTTTGCCCTCATGGTTTTTGTCTTGCTTTGGTCCAGTATTTCCTCATTATGCCTCTATTTTGGAATGAAAACATATACTCTGTGCCATTGGATGTTAGAAGTATGCAATTTTTTTTAACAGGAGGTCACAGCTGAGAGAGTGCCTTGAGTCTCAGAAGAGACAATGGATTTTTGAACAGTGTTGTAACTGTTAAAAACTATGGGAACTTC
>NW_008448856.1:0-530 GCF_000622305.1 Nannospalax galili
GAAAACTGTCGCTCCTATGATGTGAGGACACTAATTACTCTTTAACCTCAGAAGAACCCTTCCAGGAAGTCAGAAGAAAGAGAAGTCAGGCTGTGGAAGGAAGATGCCTGTGGCTACAAAAAGCGTACAGCAAGCATGGCGGACAGGAGGGAGGGCAGCTTGAGAAATCAGCAAAGACGTGATTTATTTTTAGAATATAAATGATTTTTAGACTATAAGAGACCCAAGCATATCTGAGCCAAAATAAGTTGATACGAATCTTGTTAAATTTGGAACTTAAATTTTTAAAAAATCAGGTAGATCCATCAGAGGCACTTGATCAAATGTGCCCCCTACTTGGCACTCCATCACGCATTTCATTTAACTGGCATTTATTAAATGGATCAAGTATGTCCCTTCATTACCTCTCCCTATCCTTACAAAAATCCCATGAGGTGACCACCTCACATTTTACCTGCAAAGAAAATTTTCAGACACATAAATGAAACTCATGGAGTATAGGGCTTTGCCTGAATTGAGTGTGTAGAAAA
>NW_008448857.1:0-530 GCF_000622305.1 Nannospalax galili
GGTCCTCTGCAAGAGCAGTCAGTGCTCTTAACCCCTAAGCCATCTCTCCAGACCCTCAAAATACATTTTTAAAATGTTTTGTGCCCAGAGGTGTAGCTAAGTAGAGGAATGCTTTCTGTTCTTTAAGGGTTGTGTAATGAAAATTTCCACAAATTAACCTGCAGGTATAAAGTATACCACAGAGATGTATCTATACATGGTGATAATTATCAGATTACTTGTTCCTAATGACTAGGTGCAAATGTCCTTCAGAAATGCCTTCATGACTTAGAGACTGTGAAATAACAGACTTTCTACAAAGAAGGGGTTAGCTACCCACACCTGAATGTGAGCCTGTGACTCAAAAGTGGTGAAAACCTTGAGTGGAGAACTAGTTTTTCAACCCTTCTTCTTTACTCTATGGAGTCAAATTCTATTTGCTCTGTTGGTCCCCCGAGCTCACTATCAGCACAGTTTATCCCAGCTGATAGCTTATGATCCAAGCCTGAGGATATAGAGCAAACCTGTTTTTGCCAGTTTCTGGTTTTTTT
>NW_008448858.1:0-530 GCF_000622305.1 Nannospalax galili
TCTGTGTGACTGTGTATGCAGGTGCCTGCGTACATATATGCATGTACATGTGGAGTTCAGAGGACAACTTTGGTTGTCCATCATTTTTTCTTTTTTAGGACAGCACCTTTCCCTGGCCTGGAACTGGCCAAGGATGCTAGGCTGGCCAGCAAGGCCCAAGGATCCTCCTGTTTCTTCCTAACCAGCACTGGGCTTCCAAACGTGTCCCACTACATCTGACTTTTCTTCACATGGATACTGTGGCTGAAACTTAAGTCCTCATGCTTGGAAGTTAAGCACTTCACCAATCGAGCTATCTCCCCACCCCTTTCCCTCCGGCCTAGACTTCTTATGCTGCCTCTTTTGTCTTCCCAGACTCCTTACCAGCTCCTTGGCAAGTAGCTGAGCTTTTTTCCAACCACTAGGCAGGGATCAGCAACCAATTTCCACATTACATAAAATTGTTTTATGTAGTACGATTTAGTTCTTTCATTGTTTCTGTTTTTGTTTTTTTATCCAGTCTTTTAAGATAACAGAGTTATCATAAAAAA
>NW_008448859.1:0-530 GCF_000622305.1 Nannospalax galili
TTTGGCCTTCCAACACGGACTAAATACCAGCAACTCTCCAGAAATCTTCCAGACATTTAAGTGCCAGACTGGGTCTGCTGAGGCAGCCAGCCTCATGGGTGGAGCAGCTACCAAGTTCTCGGCCTCTCCACTGTGCACTTGGACTACAAGCCCTGTCACAGTAAGCAGTCTAGTAAACCCCTCTAAAGCACACACACGTTCTACCAGTTCTATTATCCTAGAGACCCTGCCAGCATATGGTGCCTCATATGCCTATACAAAGTCTGGAAAACAGTCTCCTTTTGCCTTAGCGAGGCCTGTGCTTCAGGCCTCATGGAACCTGGGTTGTATCAGCATCAGACTGGAATGGCATCAAGGGGTAACTGCTCCAGAGAAAGCCAAGGAGGAACATGAGCTCAGACAACAGAGAAAAGGACCAAGACAGAGCAAGAACAGATGACTGCAAAACTTAAGGAATGTCCCCCAAAGCATAAGGAATACTCCCAGGGTTCTTCAAGAGCTATCTGATGCACAACAGCAGTCCTATGCAT
>NW_008448860.1:0-530 GCF_000622305.1 Nannospalax galili
AATTTAAGAAGTGACATAAAGCAGTCAGAGACCACTGGTCATCAGGTCCTGATCAGGTCTTCAACCCTCTGGGGGGGAAAAAAAAAAAGAAAAAGAAGAAAAACACCACTGTGAAAAGCTGAAGAAAAAAATCTCATTTCATATCCATCTATGCAGGCCAGGATATAACTCACTATGATAAACATGCACCCTAAAGTACATAATTGGGTCATTTTCAGCAACTATCACTGCAAATTCAGAACATTTCTGTCAACCCAGAAAAATGCCACACCCACGGCTGCAGGGGGCTCTCTCTGCTTCAGTCCCTGGCAACCACTACCTGCCTTTCAGCTCCACAGACTTTCCAAATAAATGAACTTGCACAGTATGTGACAAGCTGTCACAAGCTGCTGTCACACAAAATAATGCTTCAAGGTTTATCCATGCTCTAGCATGAATCAGAACTTCAATCCTTTCTATGGCTGAATAATATTCTATTTCTGGATATACTACTTTGTTTATCCATTCATTATTTCACAAACATTTGCACT
>NW_008448861.1:0-530 GCF_000622305.1 Nannospalax galili
AAAAAATGAAGATTAAAAAATAATAATAATTGCCTTAAATTCTAAAGATTTTTCTACTTGAGGGAAAATATTCTTTTGTAAACTTAAATTGTGAAAACTTTTTCACTGGAAAGACACAAAGAAATCCCTGCTCCCCTGAAATAGGGTACCAAAGACCTAAGAGAAAGACCAAAGTCTGATTTCACCAAGGTCCTTACAGAATATGTGTGGGGATACTCATATGAGTGTGACTGTACCATCAGTGTCTCAACCCAGCATAGATGACTACTTCCCCTTAGCTGCATAGATGGAGATCCTCCTGTATCCCTCTGTTTACCTAGGCCACATGCCAGTAAGGCAAAATTATGTAGAGCTGATTAGGAGGAGCAGGAGAGAGTGGCTGGAATCCCAGGTGCGGGTCCAATGACCTTCCTTTTAGGAGACAATGTCAATAGTCAACAATGTCAATAGTCAACAAGCCTGACACTTAGGGTCTCTTGTAAATATTCACAGTGGATCTGGTGAAGATGATGCTGTTATTCAGAAGATAG
>NW_008448862.1:0-530 GCF_000622305.1 Nannospalax galili
GCACTAACTGGGCACTAACTTGCTGTAACTGGGAGCTGTTGGCATCAGTAGACTGCTCGCTCATCCCTCTTCCATCTTTACCATGGTCCACTCACTTCCAACAGGAGCCCAGAGCGTGTTGCTGAGTAGTGATTGGGGTCTGAGGGAGTGAGCTTGACCCAGCATTCTGGCCTGAATTCTGACTTGGTAGAAGAGGAGGCTTGTTGCTCTGGTTGTCTGGAAGGGCCCTCCCCTTAGAGACATCCTTTTTTGGGCTATGCACTACGTGCCGCGTAGCTGGCTATCTAGTCTCCTGGGACCTACCCTCCACCAGTGTCCAGTGCTGCTACCTGCTTCCCACAGTCAGGTAGAGAATAATGAACCTGCCTTGAGTCCTATGTTACATTGGAATGTTATGTGGAAGGCAGTGATGTTTGCATTAAAGAGAGGGCTGCGGCCTGGATGGATGTCTGAGAAGGCACCTGTGAAACGTCTCATTTAATAAAGTTGGTGTTGGTTGAAGCTGGATAAACAACCTACCCTTCAGCCAC
>NW_008448863.1:0-530 GCF_000622305.1 Nannospalax galili
AGAAAGGTTTGTTTGGGGTCACAGTTTCAGAGGTTTCAGTCCATAGATGCCTAGTCCTATTGTTTTAGACCTACAGTACAGCAAAGCATTGTGGGAGAGCAGAACTGCTCACCACTAAGGCATCCAGGAAGCAAGAGAGAAGGGACCAGGCTAAGGGTATACTCCAGGTAACCTTACTTCCTTCTACCACCTAAAGTTTCTACGTACCTCCACTAGTCGCACTGACTGGTTACTAAGCTTTCAGCACGTGGCCTCTGGGGGCCATTTCAGATTTAAACCCCAAGGCCCAAAGGACTTTCCTATCTGACTAAATTAGAGGTTGCTGGGGTAAGACGGACAGAACAGAAGATGGTGCGCCATTATTGTAAGCACAGTTGTATAATTTGACACCCCAAAACCCAATCACTCTGTCGATATACTTTGTAACAGACAGCCCTATCCCATTGTTTAAATGAAGCCCTTGGGTGTCCTCGTCTCAGAGGTCAGCTTAACCACACAGCAAAAGCTATGGTAGAGTGGAGATTGAAATG
>NW_008448864.1:0-530 GCF_000622305.1 Nannospalax galili
GGGGGGGGATGGGGTGGAGGGTTGTATAGCAGCATATCTGTTTTCTGGTAAGATGTTCCACTCTTTAAAGACAGACAGCTGAGCCCCAAACATCTGTATATACAGAAATGTTTGAGTTTGTTAGGCTCTTTCTACAAATTTCCTAAAACTCTAGTAGCAAAGCTTCAGGTATGAGGCTTATAGGATTTTCAGTGTGTTTTCTGTAGAACTAAAGAAGATAGGAGTGGCCTCTGAAATCAAGGATGTGGTCCAGGGCTCTCCAGTCACAGCACTGACACTCTGATGTCTGTACCCAATATTGTCTGTACCTGGTATGGCTTTAGAGTCTATTTATCAAGTAGACATACTGCATATTTACTTTTTGTTACATCCACAATAATGCAAAGCTCCATAAACAGCTATTTTCATTACAGTAACCTAATTCAGAGTCTGTCTCACTGTTGAATATTAGTGATACAGATCTCTAATTTAGCAATATCCTTTAACTTTTCAATATGCTTAAAGTTTTTCAAAATAAAATTAAAAAAAAA
>NW_008448865.1:0-530 GCF_000622305.1 Nannospalax galili
AAAAAAAAAAAAAAAAAAAAAAGGGCTGGAGAGATGGCTCAGCAGTTAAGAGCACTGTGACTATTCTTGCAGAGGACCCAGGTTTGAATCCCAGCGCCCACATGGCAGCTAACAACTGTTTCTAACTCCAGTTCTAAGGGATCTGATGTCTTTGTCCTCCGTGGGCACTTCACAACATGGGTACAGTTACACACATGCAGGTATAACACTCATACACATAAAAATAAATTTAAGAAAAAAAATTTTTTAAGAGAAAAATGACAGAATTATTAAGAAAATTCCTGTGAGTATAAAGGGGTCAGAGTATGAAATCTGACTACTCTGTACTCAGGATTCTAAATGGCCTGACCAAACATAAGAGGCTAACTTCCAACATGCCCAATTGTGAGCAGACTTTTAATGGCTTTAGTCCTCTGACCTGGTTCTGGAGAGAGAAGAGCCTTTGTCCTAGGAGAGGTTTTGTTTTCTTTCCCTTTTAAAAATTATTTATTTATTTATTTATTTGGTCTTTTTGAGACAGGGTCTCCCTG
>NW_008448866.1:0-530 GCF_000622305.1 Nannospalax galili
CATGTGGGTGCTGAGATTCAAACCTGGGTCTTCTGCAAGAATATCCAGTGTTCTTAACCGCTGCGCCATCTATGCCCCCCAGGTCTCCAGAGCTCTAATCAGTTAATCAGCCTTGCAAAAGAAAGTTCAGTGTGAAGGTGCAAGGTTTTTCTGAGAACTTTCATTCACAAAACTATTGATCTTGAAAATGTTTTTTTCTTCCCTACCTGTCCATAAGCGCCAACAGAAACAATATATTTTTCAGTTACACCTTTACTCTCCTACCTCAAGGGTATAGTAATTATCCAACTCTGTGTTCCAACTCAGTTCACAGAGACCTTGACTTTGTCTCTCCCACAAGGTTTCAAAGTAGTCTATTATATTGATTACATTATGGTAATTGGACCAAGTGAGCAGGACGTATCAATCACTCTGGGCTTGTAGCTAAATTATATGCATGTCAGAGGATGTTGAAAAATAAACCCGACCAAAATTCAAGAGCATTCTACCTAAATAAGATTTTTGAGTCCAATAGTGTGGGGCATGCAGAG
>NW_008448867.1:0-530 GCF_000622305.1 Nannospalax galili
AAAAAACACCACTCAGCAGATGACGCCAAACTTCTCACCTCATTAAACTGTCTCAAGAAAAATGAACAATGCAACCTAAGCTTTCTTAAAATCAATGTAGAGTCTAATATCTAAACTGTCCGCTAAGTTCTGCTTTTCACACTTACCAAGGAAGGACTCTGCAAAGAAACACTGTAGTGCCTGACAGGTTGGCCTTCTCAAAGCAGCTTCCCATAGAGGACGCAGCCAGCGGGAGCCCTGAGCTCACCTTGCTTTTTAAAAAAAATTTTATTTATTTTTGTTTGTGTATGAATGTTTTGCATATATGTATATAAGTATACCCATGTATACAATGCTTGCAGAGGCCAGACTTGGACGACGAATCCCCTGGAAATAGAGTTACTGATGATTGTTGGGTGTCATGTGGGTTCTGGGAACTGAACCCAGGTCCTCTGCAAGAGCAGCCATGCTCTTAACTGCTGAGTCATCTCTCCAGCCCTCACCTTGCTTTTTGAAGAGGTTGCTCTGCACAATCTCATTCATGGACTGCA
>NW_008448868.1:0-530 GCF_000622305.1 Nannospalax galili
GTTGGCAGAAAGGAGTCGTGGTGATGGCCGTTTAAGTTTGTAGAGAACAGAATGGAGCCTGTTTCTCAGCTCTGTCAAACCCTCACACAGGGTTTGGACATTCTAGCAGTCAGGGTGTTCAACTTTTGACATAGCAACATGACTTTGTGGTTTGGGAATATGTTGGGCCATGTTCATAGCTCTCTTGGGACGCATGCGGTCTGTGGACTGCAGGTTGGACACGTTTGCCTAACTCTTCATTCTCCAGCAGCAGCTGCTTTAAGAGTCCATATTACCTATGAGACTGTGGTCCTGATGCAAAATAACCCACTTGTACTATTTTCTTTTTTTGTTTGATTGCACGCTGCTGCCTTGAACCAGGAGGTACAGCTTTTGAGGTCAATACCAGTGTTGTTTTCCAAGGCAGCTGGCACATCAAGTCAGACATCAAAGGCTAGATAGGGGTGAAGTGGGAGGAGAGTTGTCAATCAGGGAGGATCAGGAAGGCATTTGCCACAGGTTAGGGTCCATTAGTGGCTCTCAGTACCACC
>NW_008448869.1:0-530 GCF_000622305.1 Nannospalax galili
TGTAGTAAGCCATGAGACCATGTTGAAATGTAAGAAAGAAGGGACATACATATATGTCTGGAAGAGAAAAGCAGTTGAATCATGTGGGCATACTGAATGACAAATTAAATGAAATGCTGTCAGGGCTGGAGTCACGTCCATGAGGGTAAAGGGCATGAGGGAGGAGAGATAGAGTCACAGCCTGACTGATCACTGACTTTCAGACAGATGCTCCGAGTGCCTCTGGACTTCCACCTTCCCTTATTCCAGCTCTAAACGAAAAGAACAAAGTAACAAGTGGATTGATGCTATAACTTCTTAGTTCAGCAGTATCGGATGCTGATACTTTTTAAAAATTCATCTATGTAGAAAACATTTTTTCAGCACTGTTTTTGAGACTTCATTGAAAGATTGGGACGACATGAAATCAAAGAGACAGTTTTAGGTTTGTGAGCTGTGATGGTGTTCTAGTCTGCCTTCAATGGCTGGGACAAAACATTCTGACCAATACCAACTTGGGGAAGAAAGGGTTTATTTTTCTTACATCTCCT
>NW_008448870.1:0-530 GCF_000622305.1 Nannospalax galili
CTCTTCTGACTGTAGGCAACTGCACTCACCACCACCCCCAGACACACAAGTATACATATAATTAGGAAAATAGTAAGTATATCTTTAAAAACAAAAAGTAGATGAGGCTTAGAGAATGACACCTGGGGTTTTCCTCCAGCCTCCATGCACACACACATGTACACACATACACATGCACATACATGCTTCTTGACACCTAGCCTGGGACCTCCTGCTGTTTGTCATCTCAGATGACTCAAGAGCTTGAATAACCCAAAACCCAGCGAGGCGAGCCAGCACCCACAGTAATAGCACTGGCTACTAGGGCTGGAGGAAGACATCGTGATACGTCACTGTTCAGTGCCTCTCCTGTTTGCATTGTCATTGCCATGCATGATGCATACGGACACTTTATCCAGTCCGTAGCAGGTTCGGTTCAGTTCTGTGGAGGTAGAGGGCGGGTTTGATCTCTCTCACCCATGAAAACTCCGGTTGAAAAAGTAATGTTTGACAGAGGCCCCTGTGCAAACCATCCCCCAAACCAGCCTGTC
>NW_008448871.1:0-530 GCF_000622305.1 Nannospalax galili
AGCCTCATAAGGTAATATCACACAAAACGATGTGGTTGTCAACATATTCAAGTGCTTGACTGTCCTGTACAGTCAGGGAAGCACCATAGAGTCACTATTAGCACGTTTTGTTCCCATAACTGTGTGGTAAGCTCATTTATTTATATTCTCACTAAGCTCAACTCCTAATTAATCATTCCTGTGACATTGTTCAATCTGCCAACTTAGTTGTCCAGGTACAAGATTTAAGCAGAAGTTTCACACGGGAGCTGGCTCACTTGTGCCCTTGCTTCACTCACCTGAACAACCCTATCAGCCTTCAACCTATCAACACTTACCTTTTATTCCAACACAAGGAAGGTAGACAAATATTCCAGAACACTCCCCTCACCTAACCTGTACCTATAAAGACAAACCAGGAAGGACTAGTCATAGTTATTGGTGCTGGTTTCAGCATTTGGGCCTATCAGTCAATGAGCTGTTAAGAAATTATCCCTTAGACTGGAGAGATGGTTTAGTGGTTAAGAGCACTGACTGCTCTTACAGAGGAC
>NW_008448872.1:0-530 GCF_000622305.1 Nannospalax galili
TATATATATATATATATATGAAATGGAGTATATGAAACTGAGTGGGTAAAAGAGAAGATGGGGAGGAGATCTAAATACAATCAAAATATATTGTTTGAAATTTGCAAAACTTCAGTTAAAAAGGGAAACAAGAATATACTCAGAATCCTCAATGGAAATGAGAACACCGTAAGTGCCCCAAGCAGGTGGAAGTCTGCCAAGCAGGAAGCAAACCCATGTGTGGAAAGCCCTGTCCCCCAACTAGGGAATGAGGCTTCATCTTCTCCATATTTGCCTGCACTTTTTGTGGCTCCAACAGAAACCTAATTTCCTGTAAGTCTGAATTTTATGTAATTTTGGCTAGAAATAATTGCCTAAGAAATGAGTGTCTAGATTTGTCTGTTTACAAATTTTATAGTTAGTGATTAGCTCACAAATGATTTTTCTGGATTTCCTGTATATTTATACTAAAGTAATTATGAATTATTCATGCAACTTCATAACCAAAAATTCAGTACTGATGAACCCAGCACATTTTCTCTTCTCTTCTC
>NW_008448874.1:0-530 GCF_000622305.1 Nannospalax galili
GGAACTCACTATGTAGACCAGGCTGGTCTTAAACTCACAAAGATCCACCTGTCTCTGCCTCCCGAATGCTGGGATTAAAGGTGTGTATCAACCATGCCCGGCGAAAACATCAATTTTAAAAGCACGTACTTTGTACCATACAGACCACAGAGCTCACCTTTCGTAAGGGATTCTCTTCAACCCACCATCTTTGACATAATCTACTAATTGTTTCTGAGTTCTTCCACTGCAAATAAAAAATTCAGTTTTTATTTTTTTATGTACTTTTTTTTTTTTTGAGACAGGGTCTCCCTGCAGCTCCAGCAGTCCTGGAACTCAGGTTGGCCTCAATCTCACAGAGATCCACTTGCCTCTGCCTTTTGAGTGTTGGGATTAAAGGCAAGCACCACCATGTCCAATTTAAAAGGTTCAGTTTTTTTTTTTTTAAAAGAACAATAATTCACAGCATCACAGTTTCAGAGTTAGGAACAGAGGAAAAGGCCGGGCGTGGTGGCACACACCTTTAATCCCAGCACTAGGGAGGCAGAGGC
>NW_008448875.1:0-530 GCF_000622305.1 Nannospalax galili
AATATTGACAACTGCTTGCTGCTAGATGAGGAACAGCTGATCTTCCTAAAATAAACATTTTTTTAAAAAGAGAAAATTTTGGTAAAAATAAGAGAATTGATAAAAGCTCACAAGATGTTGTAATTCTCTCATTTTTCTAAATTAGAATTATTCCAGCTTTGTATCAGCTTGGAGGATTTCATTTGGTTATCCAAAAAACACGCCATCAACCTGCCTCCCAGGGTAGATTCTTATTCAGTCTTTTGTTCCTTATGGATTAACACCATCTCGTGACATCAGCGTGGCCTGTAACCACTCTGTAACTCCTACCCCACTATTCACTCACAGTTAAGGCTGGCTGTGTTACTTGGTCTAGATGTCAAAATACAAAGAGAAGAACTGTTTGTTTTGATTTGTTTCTTTAAATCCTCATGCTCATCTGGCAGTGTCTTTGACCTTCCTGGAACACAAGTGCAATTCCTAAAGCCATGGCCGCCATCCTGCAACTGTCAGGGCATGATGTAGACGAGGAAGTGGCTTACCGTGACTGT
>NW_008448876.1:0-530 GCF_000622305.1 Nannospalax galili
TTAAGCTTTGTGGTGTTTAAAAATCCAAACAATTTTCTGAAAGGGCGTATTTTTCTAACATGTCCTCCAAAGGCTTATTAATGTTAGGTTTCATAAATCCTAAGAAATAACTGCAGTTGGAGGCTGGAGACATGTAAATCTCAATAATGACCACTTAACAATAATACTACAGAATACTTGATCAGAATCATAATTACAAACATATCAGAACTTTGAACTATTCCAGTGTGACGTCCAGGAATCACCTGAAACAGACAGATGTGAAAAACCTCCCAATAAATGGATATAAGGAATCTTTCTCTCCTGGGGGAAGAATGATCAACAGTCTTATTCAGATATGACCCCTGTTAATTGTAATACTGACTATAGTGGCAAGGTATGGTCATGGGTGAAATAATGGCACCACTTTTATGAGGATAACCAATTACTTTCTAATTAGACTGAATGCCTTTACCACTTAAGGGAACACATGCCTGGTTCTGTAAATATGGTAAAGAAACCATGGTTGGGGAGCTCATAGTGGTGAACCT
>NW_008448877.1:0-530 GCF_000622305.1 Nannospalax galili
GGCACATACCACCAAGCCTGACAGCCAGAGCTCAAGCCCTGAAAAACCCACATGGTGAAAGCAGAGAACAGATTCCTGCAAGTTGTCCTCTGACCCTCATATATGCACACACACAAAGCAAATAAATAAATAAATGCAGGAAAAAAGGAAAACTCTCCTCTCTGCTTAGAATCTTGGTCATTTTTGAAAAGGATGAAAATATATTTAGTGTAATGATAATGGAGCTCAAGTTCCTACTTTCCTTCCAAACGGTTTCTCCCTCACATTACCTAACTCAGCACATGGCACCTCCTGGCAGACCCAGCAGCCAGGTGAGAAGCTAGATGAAGACAAGGATGACTTTTCCGTATGGCTTGAGAAGCTGGGAGGGCCCACGCACACTTGCACTCTGCTGTGACATCACCCGGTGTTGGGTCAGCCTCGTCTGCAGACACCAGCTGGGGCGCTGCTCCCACCCAGCCTTCAAAGATGTGATGTTCTCTTTAATGAACTTAAACGGAGGCATTGTGTAGGCTGAAAAATGTCCCCCC
>NW_008448878.1:0-530 GCF_000622305.1 Nannospalax galili
GGTATCTTTTGTAAGGCACGGTGAATAGCACAAATAAACGGCTTCCTTTTAAGAAGTTAAGTTCTAGCCTGGAGGAGGAGGAGGAAGAGGAAAAAGAGGAGGAGGAAGAAGAGAGGAGGAAGAAGAGGAGGAAGAAGAGGAGAAGGAGGAGGAGGAGGAGGAAGAGAGACCACCATAGACTTAAGGGTGCCCAGAGTAGCCAAGCTCAGGGACACCATGCTGAATAGTGTGTTGTGCTTTTGAAGTTAACATTTGTCAGAGATGAGGCTTTCAAGGTGACGTGTGGAGCTGGGAGGAAGGCAAGGCCCCAGAAAGGGCACCCCTGCACTCTCAGCACTGTCTGTTAATGGGGTGACCTTTGCGGGGCAGATTGAATTCCTGTCTCTGTCAGAGGATTATGGGGCAGCACAGGTCATAGGATTTGACCTGTGCTGGTGGGGGGGAGGACTTGAAAACTTCCTGAGTGGTGGAGGCTGTCACTGGCTCTTGTCTGTGAGGACCATTCCTGGGTTAGAGATGGTGAGGAGGGC
>NW_008448879.1:0-530 GCF_000622305.1 Nannospalax galili
ATGTCCAGAGTTCACTGGGGGTTGACCAGTCAGAGGAGAGGCTGAAGTTACCACAGCCCATGCACCAACTTCCAATACAGCCCCTCATGAGCCCAGTGGAAACCTAAAGGAGAAGCCTAAAGGAGACCAGTTAAAAACTGGGAGAGGTCACTTTCCTCCTCTTTGACCAGGGCAAATCTGCTGTGGCTGATGACTGAGCAACAAAGGAGAAACAGAATTTCTCCATGGTCCAGAAGAGGTCCTGGTTGGGTCAGTGGCAAGGCCTTCATGGAGAGCCCTGGAGGGAAGATGGCCTGGTGGATCAGGATTTTGCCCCTGTCATACACCTGCTCCTCCCACCCTGCCCTGAAAGTGTATTGTATCTCATTCTGTAGGACTCTGGCTCAGGAACAAAGAGGTCCCTTCAGCCAGCCTCCCACCTGGGACTCCTGGAGAGTAGTAAGATTCATAACAAAGGTCTTGGGGGGGGGTCTCAAAAATGATTCCAGGAATGATGAAGCTTCCTCACCTGAGATGTGTATTTCCAGGGG
>NW_008448880.1:0-530 GCF_000622305.1 Nannospalax galili
CCCGCCATCTCGCTTCCCGCCAGCCCTTTTCCCAACTGAGCCCTCCCCTGCAAGCTGAGGAATGTCTGGACTGGGAACAAACCGGTTTTCCTTTTGAGCCTCATCCTTGCTCCTAACCGAGCCGCCATCCTTTGCACCTGTCCTGCCGGCCTCCTCAAGCTCAAGGTTTTACAGGAACCTGCCAAATGCTTGCAGACCTAATATATTCTCTGAGATTTTTGACACATTCTGTCTCTATGGCTTCCTTTGCCCCCCAGGCTGCCTTAACACTTGGAGGGAAAATGATCCAGTTTGGATTGGGGTCGAAGCAGCCTGGGGACAGAAGCAGACTTTGGAGGGAGATGAGAACAGTCCAGGGTGAGTGGGCCTCACAAGGCCCGTCTTCTGCACCATCTGGCCACCCCTGCTTTTGTGGGCACCACTGAGGGCGCAAAGGATGGAGACTGCAGTTCTTGGGAAAGCTCGTTTCGAGCTTCACACCTGTGCTCCTGGTGTCCCTACTCTCTTCCAGATTCTAGCCCAAGTCCCCA
>NW_008448881.1:0-522 GCF_000622305.1 Nannospalax galili
CACACACACACACACACACACACACACACACACTCAGACTAAAAACATACAGATACCCAACCTCAGGTCAGTTGTCTGTGAAGAACTGAGGACCTAAGGGCCGGCTCTCCACACTGCTTCTGCCAGCAGTGTGACACTGACTGCTATTTGAAAACACGGGTTACCTATAAACTCTTAAAATAAGCAGTATGAAATCTAGTTCTTGAAAAACACACCATGAAATGATGCTAAAGATCATTCCTACTTCTGTTTATAAAAATGGACCAAATTATGGCAAAGCAACTGTTATTCAATTTCATCATTTTACAGTCCCTGTAGAATTATCTTGATGCTTAAACAAATAAAAACAGTATTCCACTAAAAATGACGTAAAATGTTTCTGTCAAAACTTATATCAAACATATTTAAATGACTGAAAAGCCATCGTAAGATTAATTCCAGTGCTCCAAATATCATAAATATGTTCACATATATTTAATAAAACCACTTTCCAACTTTTACTGCAGCTATGGTGGTATCTTT
>NW_008448882.1:0-530 GCF_000622305.1 Nannospalax galili
CAGTCACCAATAGTTCCTCAGCTAAGATTGGGGCCTGCTGCCCATTTCACCAGCTCTATGCTAGGTTTTTGTCTGATTGAATTTACATGGGTCTTGTACATGCTGTCACCATGGCTGCACGTTCATATGAGTACATTCCCAAAGACCCGGAAGACTGTTCCCTTGTGTTCATGACAAATCCTGGCTTTATACTCTTTCTGCCCCTTCTTCCACAATGATCCCTGAGCCGTGGGTGGGTGAGGTGTAATCCATCCAGGGACATGCACTGTGCGGCCTCTTATTCTCTACACCTTGGCCAGTTGTGGCCTCTGTATGCATTACCCTCTTACATGAGGAAGCTTTGCTGGTGAGAGTTGAGGAATGCATTAGTGTTCTCTCTACCCCCTGGTTCCACTATGTTCCATGAACCTTACGTGTAGAGGTTCCACTGTAGATGTGTCATTTAGGGCTGGACATCTCTCAGACACATTCTGTGTGAGCAGTTGTGGAACTCTATAATAGCCTCCGTCTGTTACAAAAAGAAGCTTCTT
>NW_008448883.1:0-531 GCF_000622305.1 Nannospalax galili
CCCAAGTTGGTTTTGGTTCAGTATTTTTATGGGAGCAGTAAGAAAGAAAGAAAGTAAAACAGAAGGTACCACATTGCCATGGTATTCTGGCATGGAAAGTGTATCTTCCTTAGAAGGGACAGGTATAGCTCCCAAACTCCCATCTGGCCTCAAGGAGAAGAGCTACAGAGCACATTAGATAGCAACAGGCAATGGGCAAGAAGCAGACATGGCAGAGGTGATTTGCTCTAAGGCAGAGCCCTTTAGTTCCTGGCGCGAAGGTACAATATGGCTTCAGATCCACTAACCCATCCTGAAGCCTCTGCCCCTCCTCCTCCATCCATGTGAACACCCCAGATCACGCTGCAGTGAGGGCATTTTCCCACTTACCATTTTCACTTTCTCAAAAACAACAGGCTCCATCTTTTTCTCTGGAGCTGGTTCACTCCCTCTTTTCCACTTATCATCTTTCTCTTTCTAAAATGATTTAAGACAACAATGAATATCTTAGCATTAGCACAATTAGCATTGCTGGAGCTACAATTCCAAATG
>NW_008448884.1:0-530 GCF_000622305.1 Nannospalax galili
AAAGTTTGACTCAGTTGCACCAAGGTGTAAGTTGGAGATGTCTCCAAGTACGTGGTTCCTCCTGCTAATGGAAGATTTATGGCTTCTTTGCTTTCCACTTGGCTTGCTCTTCCAAAATAGAAATGGTTAGGGCAGGAGTGGTAGTGGGAGCAGGGTAGTAGAATTCCTAGCACTCTGTGTCCTAAAGATACTAAATTCTCTCTAAGTAACATTAAACGCACTAACCTGGGGGCATGTATGTATGTATGTAGTATGTATGTTAAAACCATGGTGTCAGAGGAGTACTTTTTGCCCTTTGACATCTCTCTACTTCTGTCTAAAAGGATAGACCTTGAAGTCAGGCAAGGTTCAGTGGTGTAAGTAGAGTGGCCTTTTGTTCTTTCACTAACACACACGCACCAACACCTTTTCGAGTGGAGCAAGGGCCGACCAGCTTTCTTTCCTTTGAGCAAAGTGAACCAATGAGTGTATTGAGCATACTGACAAAACATGGATTGTGTTCTCTCATAGGGTACCTGTCTATCGCCCCC
>NW_008448885.1:0-531 GCF_000622305.1 Nannospalax galili
GTTTTACATATGTCAAGTAGTTAGGAAAGGAAAAAATGCTGTAGTAAATATAGCATTTTTATCTCGGGAAAAATCCTTGCTTCCTAATGGGAGTGTGTATCAGAGAGTTGCAGTTTAGGAGTGACTGTCAGTGCTAACGGCAGGAGTGACATGATACTGGATGAAATGATGTAACACCAACTGTGGGTGGATATGGCCCCAAACCTCCGGACACTAAAGTACTTGGTAGATGCCTCAGGTGTGTGCATTTTGTGCATTTCTGTGTTGCTTATTTTCTCTGGGTATAATCACCTACTCTTTCTGCTGAATAAGATTAGGCATAAGGAAACAAAATGTATATTGTGGGGCTGGAGCAATGACTCACCAGGCAAAATGTTTACTGCAGAAGCCTGATGACCAGGGTTCAATCCCTGGAACCTACATGACAGTGGAAGGAGAGAACCTGCTCCACAAAATTGTCCTCTGACCTCCACAGGCACGGTGTGGCACACATGTGCACCCCTCCCTAATCATGCAAATATATAGTAATAA
>NW_008448886.1:0-530 GCF_000622305.1 Nannospalax galili
CTCCTTAACCCTGCTTTTTGAGGCAAAAGCCAACTCCCCTAAGCCCAAAAGATTTTGGTTCTGGGCCAAGGCTAGAGGCAGAGCTAGATGACAGGCTCTCTGAGGACAAGGTACTTGAGAACACCTGTCTCTCTTGCAGGATGAGGTGGCCCCTCAAGGAACTTGACCGAGAGGAGGAAGGCTTGGGCAGAGAAGTGGGTGGGCTAGAGAATGAGGCTGGAGTGCCCCTCCCCCTGGGGATGGGCCAGCAGAGAGAACATCAGGTTGGGAGGTGGCCGTGCCCCTCCTGGTCAGGGGCCCTGCCCCCCACCAACCTCTACTTCTGCATGTCACACTGCAGCAACAACACAATAGATGGATCACTCTTGGCTGCTTCTTTGAATTCCTCCAGTGTAATCTGGTCATCCTTATCCTGGTCCATCTTCTTAAAGATCTTGTCCACACGCTGCTGGGGTGTGAGCCCATCCTGGTTCATGCGCATCATGATCACGGTGCCCACCATCTTATAGATAGCCTGGTGGAGCAAGGAG
>NW_008448887.1:0-531 GCF_000622305.1 Nannospalax galili
AAAAAATAAAAAATAATATTCAAGAATCCAGAATTATTTTTAAAATGAGATAACATGGTAATAAAAGCCTGAATCCTCACCTAACATCTGGAGTCTTGTGCCTAAGTAATCATGTTGATAACAAGGATATTCTATGTGTATACATCATGTACATACATGACATAGATTTTGGGGTGCAGAAACCTTTGCTTGACTATGGTGAGTTGGAAGCAGCCATCTAGTAGTGATAGTTAATGAGCAGTCATTTACAGAGGTCTAGAGATCAGAGTAGAAATGATAACCATGTAGGTGACGTATATTTGAGGGATAAATTAAAGAGTGAAAGGCCAGCAGCAGAACTCTAAAAATAGATGAGATTATAAATGACCAGAGACGCAGAAGGAAAACTTGAGAAGGCAAGTGGCAAAAGCCCAGGTAGCTGCACATTACAAAATAAAATAGTCATTGTGCTGGATAGCTTAAGTGTCAACTTGACACACTTGGGTTTAGGGAGCCTCAATTGGGGAATTGCCTCCATTGAACTGGCCTGTG
>NW_008448888.1:0-531 GCF_000622305.1 Nannospalax galili
TGTTTGTGGCCCTCCCTTGGATCCTGCTGGTTGCTAACTCAGTTAATCCAAAAATCCTCCAATCTCCAGAACAATACCCCAGAGACAACTACACACCCTGTGGGGACTTCATCAGTGGTCACCACTTCCCCTTCTTGTGGTCCTCTTTCAGGTTCCCACCTGTCTGCCCCTAATAGCTCTAAAGTTTCAGCCTTGAGCCTGTAAATACCGTTGAGATTCCTTGCCTAGCTGTCTCCCTTGCCGCCTCTCAGAGCAGCAGCTGTGGTACTGGCCCATCAGGATCTTTGTGAAGGTCTGCGCCACAAAGAAGCCCACTGCATCCGTCTGGAGCCAACTGGATACAGAACTGGGGAGCACAACTTTATTATCCCCTGTGCCCTGCAAACCACTAACCATTATTTGACACCTGTGGATAAAGGGTGGTGGCTGGCCTGATACTTTATCACAGGCAGGTTTTTAATTGTTAAAAATCTTTTAATCCTTATTTTATGTGTATGAGTGTTTTGTCTGCATGTATATAAGTGCACCTAT
>NW_008448889.1:0-530 GCF_000622305.1 Nannospalax galili
CACATTGGAGCATTGTGATGTCACATTGGAGCTTTGTGATGACACATTGGAACATTGTGATGTCACATTGGTGGATGGGGAATGGACATTGAGCACTGTGTTTGCATTTTGAGCATGGTGATGACACAATGAATCCTTTTAAAAACACAATGGCGCATTGTGATGGCACAATGAGCATACTGATGGCACAATGGCATCGTGGAGCTTTGTGATGTAACATTGGGGGATTGTGAGGGGAACTAAGCACCGTGTTTGCATATTGAGCATGGTGACGACACATTGGAACATGGTAATGACACAACTGCGTATAGCGATGGCACAATGAGCATTGTGATGTCACAGTGGAACATTCTGAGATCATACTGTAACATTGTGATGGCATATTGGAGCAATATCATGGCACATGGGGCAATAGTGTTGGCACATTGGAGCATTGAGATGTCACATGTGAAGTCCTATTTTAACATTGTGATGGCACGTTGGAGCAATATAATGGCACATGGGGGATAGTGTTGGCACATTGGAGCATT
>NW_008448890.1:0-531 GCF_000622305.1 Nannospalax galili
GATGCCCAGGCTGAACAAGGCAAAGGGCCCAGGCAAAAACCCTGCAAAACAAGAGCCAGCAGCCACTGTGGAACGCACAGCAGCCCTGGACAACAATGTTCCCAAGAAGCCCCAGCCAAGGTGGTGGGTCCCGGGCCGAGCACGGACAGGACAGGGCCCTGGCAAAGAGCCAGACAACAGAAGCTTGGGCCCCAACACGTGACGTAAAACAGCCTGGGCCCATCCCCGACCGACCGACCGACCCCAAGACACCTCCGTCCAGGGAACAGAGCCCGGGCTCCACATCAGTGGACCAAGGGCCCAGACTGAAAAGTTTGAAGGGAGAAGCCTGGGCCCCACAGAGAGAGGGGCCAACAGCAGCCCGTGAAAAAACTGAGAGGTACAAAGATGCCCGGGCAAAAAACGCACAGGGCCCAGGCCAAAACCCCCAAAAGAGGAGCCTGAGCCCACCCGGGAACACACTGTAGCCCTGGACGACGATTCCCCAAGAAGCCTCTGCCAAGGCGATGGGGCCCAGGCAAAGAGGCACAA
>NW_008448891.1:0-529 GCF_000622305.1 Nannospalax galili
TGTCACCTGCCCCCTCTGACGTGCAGATGGTGGTTTCACCTGCCCCCTCTGTCCTAAATATGGTCTTTTGTCCTGCCACCTCTGCTCTGCAGATGGTCGTGTCACCTGCCATCTTGGACGTGCACACAGGTGTCACCTGCCCTCTCTGCCACAAAGATGGTCGTGTCCCCTGCACCCTCTGACAGGCAGTTGGTCGTGTCACCTGACCCTCTGACGTGCAGATGGTCGTGTCACCTGACCCCTGTTACATGCACATGGTCTTGTCACCTGCCCCCTATGATGTTCAGATGATCGTATTAACTGCCCACCTGACTTACAGATGGTCGTGTCACGTGCCCCCTCTGACATGCAGATGGTCATGTCACCTGCTCTCTCTGACACGCAGATGGTCGTGTCACTTTCACTCTCTGCCATAAAGATTGTCGTGTCACCTGCCCCCTCTGAGGTGCACAAGGTCGTGTCACCTGTCCCCTCTGATGTGCAGATGGTTGTGTCACCTGGCCCCTCTGACGTGCACATGGTCGTGTCA
>NW_008448892.1:0-528 GCF_000622305.1 Nannospalax galili
AGAGAAGCTTCTTCTTGCAGCAGATGATGAATAACACATAGACCCACAAGTGGTCAATGAGCAGAGAATAAGAGACCATGGAGTGCTCAGCCCTAAACACAACTCCTATATCATGCCCCTGCCCAGAGGTTCAGGAATCATAGGAGATGAGGCAGTGGAAAGATTGTAAGAGCTGGAGGTGGTTGTTGAATGCAATGAAACAGCATTTTCTGGACACAACAGAGAAGCTGCACATATAAACCTACAGTGGTCATGATAGCATGCACATGACCTGTGCAAGCTCACACTGGAAAAAACCCCAGCAGGTGGTTGGGAGGTGGCATGAAGCCTCAGTCCTAGTTGAGGAACTATTGGCAATTGATAGCTGGGAGAGAGAAAATCCATTTTCTTTAAGGATGTGGCACTGGGTAGGTTGACCAGGCTTCAGGAAATGGACAGGAAATGGACAGGAAATCCAAGCATATTTGGGGAATACAAATTGGACTCAATAGGCTTTCATAGACACACACACACACACACACACACACA
>NW_008448893.1:0-531 GCF_000622305.1 Nannospalax galili
AAATAATTTCCCTGCTCTATGAAACGGCTCAATGGAAGCTGTTGCTAGGGGCAACCTTATTTATCTCCATGTAAATTTGAGTTAGGCTTGAGCGGCGAGGGTCTCTAATCTCACTTTTGGGAAAATGGGGGGAAAGATGTGATTGTGTGTGTTTCAGATGAGCTGGGAGGCAGAGCCTGACGTCTTCATCTTTCTGAGGGCTGGTGGGGTTTCCTCATCTCCATAGCTGCACTGGGGGTTCCAGGAAAGGCCAGGGCTTCCTGACCCAGATCCAGTCCAAGGCAGTGCAGCAGAACTGAGCCTCCCACTTCCATAGATTAGATTCCTGCTCAGTGATGAATGGATAGAAATAGCAATTCAGGGGGCTGGAGAAATGGCTCAGCGCTTAAGAGCACTAACTGCTCTTGCAGAGGACACGGGTTCGATTCCCAGCACCCACATGGCGGTTACAAACCATCCTTAACTCTGGTTCCAGGGGACTCTGAAGCCCTCTTCTGACCTCTACAGCATTGCACGACACAGGTGCACTCA
>NW_008448894.1:0-531 GCF_000622305.1 Nannospalax galili
GCATGCACACAGGCATACACAGCATGAAAGGACAGGTTATTTCTACAACCACATCACTCTTGCTTTTTGATAGACTCCCTTGAATAAAAGAGTAGAACCTGTAGCCAGCCCAGTAGGAATTGCACAAGGCAGGGTTTGCTCTGGGGAAGGTCTTGTGACATGTGCCCGAGGGTGTGGGGTTGAGGGAGATCAGCACCTAGTGTCCTAATCCTTCCTCTAAAGGCTCACACCACAAATGCTGGTGAAGCATAATCTTCCCTAATCTCATTTGCCAACCTCACTCCCCATCTGGGTATCCACATGCCATCTGGGTCTAGGTGTTCATTACATGAGGACTTGCAGATGAAGCCAGAGTGGCCTTGATTTTGAACTTCTGAAACTGGGAAATAGATATATGGAGATTCATGAGGCTAGTTTCTTTCTCCTTTTGTAATTATTTAGCTTCTGTGATCAAAAATATTGTAAGAATACAAATGAGGTGGGCATGGTGGCTCATCCCTGTAATGCCTCTGGAGGCAGAGGCAGGGAGAG
>NW_008448895.1:0-531 GCF_000622305.1 Nannospalax galili
CTTCACCCACCTCCAGCCCCTCTGTCATTTTGTTAAAGTGCAGAGTCTCTAGGGGAACACACTGGCCCCTTAGGACCCGGGCCTCAGAGCAGAGGTTGGTTCACTGGCGTGGCTGAGGAGGCTTGCCTGGCCAGTGATAGGATGCTGCTGTCAGCACCTCCATCTGGATTTCCAAGACTGGGCTTTGGCATTCTCTCATTCTGGTTCTTGGTCTAGCCCTGGGAGCAGGGCAGGGAAGGTTCACTTGTGAAGTACCCCCAGGCTAAGTTGCTCATCCTGCCCTCATGGCACAGCAGGCCCCTGGGGCTGCCAGCTGGCAGGTATGCTGGGCACAGCCCCTGTCTGGGACCTGGCGTTGCCTGCTGTCAGAAGTGGCTGCTTGGCTGGAGAGCCCGTGTTGACTGTCAGTTGCTCTTGTTTTGTTCTTTTTTATCCTTTAACTGATTAGACAATTGAAATCTTTCCCCTTAATCAAAGTCTATTCAAGCCAAGCCCAGCAAACCTGCGATGTGTTCAGTCTGTCCTCAGCTC
>NW_008448896.1:0-531 GCF_000622305.1 Nannospalax galili
TTTTTTAATTGCATGAGGCCTGCCAAGTATATTTTTTGTTGCTCTGCCCCCCAAATGTGTAAGTGTATGTATGTGTGCAGGCTTACCTTGTAGCATTGAAGCATACTGTTGGCTCCAGGAGCTTGTTCAAATACTACATAATTAGTTGTATTTTAACAGAGTTGTGTATTTTTCTTTTATGAAAAAGATATATGTTTCACTATTGTTAAAATCTAGTGTCTATTGTTACAATTTATGCAGGGCTGTCACAGTGAAAATCACATTAGCCTATTTGTACCAAGGTCTCTAGCTGACTTGAACAAATTATTTTGGCCACCAGCTCAGAAGGTCATTGATTTGTGCATTAATCCTTCTTAAATTCTTTATTTAACAAATTGATGATGAAATTCTTCTCTGTGACTGGCGCATGTCAAGCTTAGTACCTACAGTGTCATCAAGGTAGACATGTGTTCTCTCAAGTGCGGTCACCACCAGCATGTGCCACTCCTGTGTTCTCCCTGGGCGTCGAGGCTGCTCCTCTGCTCGCCCTGG
>NW_008448897.1:0-479 GCF_000622305.1 Nannospalax galili
TCAAATTGATTTAGCTCCACGGAAGTTGGAGAAAATCAAATATTCATTGTGTTTGCTTTGTGCATATATACAAAAATCACATCATGATTTATCTCTCTTGGTATTAATCCTGTCTTCCTCAGAAAGATGGGAAGAAAATCCTAACAGCATCAACAGTCCCTTCCCTCTTTACTCATGAAGATAAATTTCATAGTCAATTCAGGATTATTACGCATGCATCTGTGTGCAAGTGTTTTTTATGGATTTGTGGAAGCCCTATAAATCGGATCTGCTTTTCCAGCCATTTACTGTTCAAATAAATGACCTTTTCTCTTATCTCAGGGGCACAAGCCTATCCCCACTTGGCCATTTTATCTTTTATTAAGGAAGCATTCTCTTCTCCCAAAGCCAAACCGACATTTCCCCTTTAGACGTCTCTTTCATTGCTCCCCCACCACTACACATCAAAAAAAAAAAAAAAAAAAAAAAAAAAAAACAAA
>NW_008448898.1:0-531 GCF_000622305.1 Nannospalax galili
TTGGCTGGGGAGATGGCTCAGCCAGTCAAAACAGGTGCTACACAAGCCTGACACCCAAGTTCAGTGCCCTGAACACAGGGTGGAAAGAATGAACCCACTCTGGAAAATTGTTCCCTGACCCTATATGCACATGCCCAAACACACGCGTGCAAATTATAAAATACAATAAAAAGTTTTGTTGTTTTTGTACCCACTATGTAACTCCTGTAGTGCCCACAGGCTGACCTTAAACTCCCCGCCTCACACGTTTGTCTCAGCCTCCTAAGTGCTAGCTCTGTAGTTTTGAGTCACCAGACCCAGGCTAATCTTTTAAAACTTAAATTGCAACTCAGGCCTAAATTTTCTGGCTTGGTTGAATTCTGTGTTTCCACGTCTGAGACTACCAGTTGAGTGTCTGTTCAAGTTCACGCCCATATTGAGCTGAAAGCCATCACACTGATTTGAGGCAGGGCAGGCTGTATCTTTTCAGCGGTCTGTAATGGTCCATTCAGAGTGTCCAAGTGGGGTCTATGGTACCTGGGAAGCAGCAAC
>NW_008448899.1:0-531 GCF_000622305.1 Nannospalax galili
TAATCTCAGATCCAGTCAAGTTGACACCCAGGATTAGCCATCACACCATTGAAGCCCTCTTTTTACAACAGAGTGTGATGCACACTGGGGAAGAGCGGGTGGAAAGATTCCAAGAGCCAGCCCTGGATCATGAACACAGGGAGCAGAGGCTTTCAGGCCACTAGAAGCTTGCACATGTGACCTATGGCAATGGTGGCATTGAGCACAGGACCCATGCCAACTCAAGCACACAAGAGCCCAGAGTGGAGAAAGGGAAATGGGTGGTGGGACAGCCCTAGTCTGGAAACTTTTGGAGACTGATCAATACTGGGTGAGGAAAAGTAGGCCTCACCAATGATATCTAGATAGAACAGACTCCAGTGAATGAATTTGCACTGAAGGACATCTGCATACAAATGCTTGAGTGGAAAGAACTTAACATTTATAGTGGAATACATGTGGTCTAGTGAGGGGTGGTGGTGGGGGACATGAATAGGGAAAGGGGCCTAAATTTGATTAAGAACTGTTGTATGAAATGTACAAAAGCTCAAT
>NW_008448900.1:0-530 GCF_000622305.1 Nannospalax galili
ATCCATCTATCCATTATCCATCTACTCAACCTATCCATTCATCCATATACAACTGTTGGGTTACAGGAGTGAGGTGTTTATTGTGTTTGAAAGAGCTGTTAGTTTTCCTAAGAATTGGTACCATTTTATACTCCCTCCAATGATATAAGAGGGGTCTGATTGCTCTTCACTCTTGTCAACATTTGGTATTGTCAGTTTTTCAGATTTTAGCCAGTCTGATAGTTGCAAAATGCTATTTTGAGGAGGTTTTAATCTTTATTCCCCCTGATTTATCAGGGAAATGATCTGTTTTAATATGTTTTAAGATGTTTATTGGCTATTTGAAAAGCAGGATGTCATGGGCTGGGGATGTGGCTTGGTCAGTGGCAGAACGCTTGACCAGCATGTGCAAGGCCCTGGTTTTGATCTCCAGCCACTGAAAACAGACAGTGGTTGTCTCTCATTGCAGATATACTGTAGTTTGTGTGTGTGTGTGTGGTTTTTTAAAAATTATTTATTTATTTATTTATTTATTTATTTATTTATTTATT
>NW_008448901.1:0-531 GCF_000622305.1 Nannospalax galili
GTGATCAATGCATCTCCCCTTTCAGAAATATCTATGAAGTTATGGGAAAGCAGTTAATATACAAATACATTAATATATCGGAGATATATACTAATACGTGCTGGATATTTGTCTACAATAAACGACTAAAAATACAACGTTTGTGGGCTTCCCTAATAATCTTCTACCTTTCAAAAGGAAAAAAATATCTGAAAAATGAGAAATAGTTGGCATGTATTAATAAAGAAAAAACATTTTGATAGACTCCTTTGGGGGAAAGTATTCCATTATGTCATAGAAGATTTGGAGGTCAAGGAGCAGGAACAGGATTCAAAATAAAACAGCTGTGTCTGGGAGGGATGAGACTGGTCTGTATCTCCTGCAGCACATTTATATACACGTGGAAAATGCTTTCTAGTTTAAATAAACGAGGAAATGTATTGAATTCTGATTTTCAGAGCGCTCAGACTCTTGATGGGTAGATCTATGGCTATTCAGTCGCTAAGTAAAAATAATACTTCTAATACAAATTGAGAATTCAGGAAAGGGAGG
>NW_008448902.1:0-531 GCF_000622305.1 Nannospalax galili
CTTTTTGAGGTAACCCAGAAGATTCTGCAATGAGTCCTAACACATTCAAGAATATTGAAACTTGTACCAAGTGTCTCTCCCAACCACATCAGTATAAAACTGGAGATCAGTATTGGAAGGAAATTTGGAAAACTCACAAATTATGAAGATTAAACATCTTAAACAAGCAATGACCAGAATGAACCAGAAAAACCTTGAGACAAATGAAGTAAGATCATGAGATGGTAATTGTTATAGGATGTAGTAGAAGTGTCCTGACAGAGTTCAGAGCTGGACACCTGCATTTCAAAGCGAACCAAGGTCTCAGATAAGCAGCCTACCTTTATGGCTCAAGGGGTCCCGAGCAGGAGATGTGACCAGATACTGTCAGCTACACAGTCTGAGCTCTCTCTGCTCAGGTGTAGCCTGTATCCCTAGACACTGCCACAGGAAAGAATTTCAGGATCAGCCAGTAAGATGCAAAGTTGGGGTTTATCAAGGCAAGAGTAGCAGTGCATACCCAAGGAGTTGGTACAGGCTGAGAGAGAGAGA
>NW_008448903.1:0-531 GCF_000622305.1 Nannospalax galili
AATGGAGAGAAAACAGTTGTCTTTCTTCTTTTTTCAATGAGTTCAATTGTTCCTTTTTCTCAATGGTACATATAAGTAAATAAGAATAACATACCTAGTAAGATACTTCCTTTTCTTTTTCAGTTACAAAACACTATTTCATCATCTGGGCATGGTGGTTTAAGCTTTTAATTCCAGCCCCTCAGGGGGCTGTTATAGGAGGTTTGCAGTGGTTTCAAAGCTAGTTTGGGTAACAAAGTGAGTTCCAGGGCAGTTAGAGCTACAGAGTAAGACCTTGTCTCGTAACACAGAAACAAAAACAAAAATATTAATCCCTCAGATTATATACAAAATAATGTTATCAAGAACTTTCTTATATATTGAATAATTAATTGAAGGTCCAACAAAACTTAAAAGAATACTCTATAGAAACCATATGATCCTGACACTTAGCCATTTGTGCTGAATGCTGAAGTAATATTTAGAAAGGTATTTTAATCTTTTGTTTGTTGCACTATCATTGGTCTATTAGTTAAATGAGTCAAGGGGTTC
>NW_008448904.1:0-531 GCF_000622305.1 Nannospalax galili
TAGTGAGTCCCAGGACAGCTGGGGCTATAGGGAGACCCTGCTTCAAAAAGACACACACAAAAAAGAACAGCATTGGACAACAGAAGGCCTTTTGTACATGGCCAAGCAATTCATCTCAAAGTCACAGAGATGCTGTTGAGGCCAGCAGGTGAGGCAAGAAGAAGGTCACTAGACATCAAACTGGTTCTTATTTGTCAAGTCAGAGGCAACTGCTACCTGTATTGCTGGAAAATCTTTTCCGGATGTTAGAACTGGCTGGCCTTGAATGGCCTGTAATGATTCATTCCCTGAGCTTGACAAGGCCTCTTCTGAGGTACAGGAACCACATGGAGTGGCACCTGTAACAGCACAGGGCTCTGACAAAGGACTGCCATGCACAAGTGAAATGAAGAAAAAGTGAGGCAGGAAAGGAGAAACCAGAGTGCTCATCAAACAGATTTCCTGGGTGTGCTTGGGAATTCCCTATATGAGAGGGTAGAACTTTAAAAAATACATATAAAATGTACTATGCGCTGGTGGGCCCAGTAAACA
>NW_008448905.1:0-531 GCF_000622305.1 Nannospalax galili
AAGAACTGACTTCCTGCTTTACTCTTGAAGAAAACACATTCTAAGAATATGGAAAGGGACGCAACAGGAATACAATAAATACAAACGTGCATGCACAGAACTTTACCCTGCTGTGACATGCCCCAGAGGGTTAAATAACTTCCACTTTCACCTAGTGAAAGGCACCCCACTCCTACAGCATGGGATGCTAGCCCTAATTGCCTTTGAACCTCAGGAAGGTCAGCTTCTTTCACTCCCTGGTTCTTGCACAGCGTTCCTTGGTCCTATTGCTGGCAGGGCTCTGGCTGCAGTATCCCTACAGCGACACTCTGGCTTTTTTTCTTTGTGCTGCGAAAGAAAGGGCATGACAGGCGCACACTGTGATCTGGAGTCGCCTGCCCCCAACCATGGTCGCAGCCGCCTCCTCCGCCCTCCAGCGAGTGAGGTTGTCTGAGGCTCTTACACATTAGCTACAGGAAGTGGAGTCCCGAAGGGAGGCTGGGAATTTGAATACCTTCCATTTCAGCACTTGAAGGGAGGAAGCTCAGCTCA
>NW_008448906.1:0-531 GCF_000622305.1 Nannospalax galili
AGCTGGGTTGGTCTGGATGCAAAGGATCAGGAAGAGGAAAGGTCAGCTCCTAAGTCCCAGAAAGAGGCTGGCTGGTGGTGCAGGCCCAGGGAAGCAGGGGGTGTTGAGGGTGGGGCTAGGTCCAGAATCAGTTCTCCTGGGGCCCAGAGAAGGCTCTATGTTGGTCTGGATGAAAAGGGTCAAGAAGCAGTATTGGTTCCCTAGGTGTCTGCGGCCCCAAGACAAGGAATGGGACAGGACCCAAACTTGGAGGAGAGAATGGCGGGGGAGATGGGAAGGTGAATGGGGGTGGGGGAGTCAAGGTGTTGAGGGTTTGATGGACTTACCCTGGAGAGAGGCCTGAAAGTAGGAGAAAGGCCTGCTGTGGGTGATGCACACCCAGGGAAGCAGAGGTAGGTGAGTGTGGGGCCAGGCCCAGAAGCAGCGCTCCTGGGGCCCAAAGAAGGGACTAAGTTAGTCTGGATGAAAAGGCTGAGGAAGCAGTAAACTCTTTAAAGAGTTGGAGGTCTGAGTGACTGTGTTTTTTTTTTT
>NW_008448907.1:0-531 GCF_000622305.1 Nannospalax galili
TAGTATCTTTAGGAGATTGAGCCTTGCTGGAAGAAGTGTGTTACTGGGGCTAGGCTTGAGAGTTCATAGCTTTACCCCACTTCCAGTTTGCTGTCTCTGCTTCATATTTTCCATTGAAGATGAGATCTCTGTGCTTTCAGTTCCTTCTGCCGTGTCTGCTGCTTCTTGTTGCCATGGCGTCCCACAATGATGGGCTCTTATCCCTCTGGAACCCTAAGCAAAAAGTAAGCTCTTTTATTAGCTGCCTTTGATCATGATGTTTTATCAAAGCATCAGAAAAAGTAATACACTGTTGAAGATGAAGTTTCTAAATCTCTGTTTGTGGGGTGACAGCTGAAATCAGATCAATCTCATTATTATCTAATTACTTGAATATTTTGTTTGGATTTCAGTGTTGAGCATGTTGTGACTGAATCACAAGTGATTGCAGTAGTGTTTCATTTTTCCTTTTAATTTAATTTTTGTAATTTTTATATGATATAATTTGATATTTAGATTCCCCTTCCCCCTCTCTGTGCCTCCTGTCATTGC
>NW_008448908.1:0-531 GCF_000622305.1 Nannospalax galili
ATGAAAACCAATCAGTGGTTGTGGCACACACTTGTGACCCCAGCACTCCTGACATAGTTCACACAAAATACTCTGAGTTCTGGTCTGGCAATACTTACCCACTGCTTCCTGGTGCCTCTGCTGGCGAGTGATCCCACGACCTGTTTTACTCTTTTTCTGACCAGCTCCAGCAATGACTCAATAAGACTTAATTTTGAACTCTCCATGGTCTCTAGGATTTTCACTGAGGCCTGTGTTTGTAAGTTGTTGGGTGAAAACTCTCATGGCCCTAGCTTATATTCTAGACTCTTCCACATTAGACAAATAAAATTAGAACTAATATTAAAGCAAAAAGGAAAAAGTTAAGTTGTATTGTTGTTGTTTGTTTTGCTTTGTTTTCTGAGACAGGGTCTTACTATATAGCACTTGCTTGCCTAGAATGTGCTATGTAGCCCAGGCTGGCATCAAACTTACAGAGATCCTCTTGAGCACTAGGATTAAAAGTGTGCACCACAATACCTGCTATTTTTATTCTTAATTGTGTGTGTGTGT
>NW_008448909.1:0-532 GCF_000622305.1 Nannospalax galili
CAGCAAAGGGCAGGAAGAAGCCAGATAGGCAGAAGAAAAGGAGTTTTCCAAGCAAACAACAACAGCAGAGAGGCTGGCTTTCCACAAGGCAGGGGTGAAGTTGGGTAACAAGAGTTGAATAACAGTATTTTACCAGGATACTTGAAAGTTAAATCCTGATGAAGAGTGAGGAAGGCCTGTCCTGGCGTTGGTATCAACAGCAGGTGAGACCTCCATCAATCACCCACTGCTTGTAGAAAAAGATGAGGGGGTAACTGAGACTTTCCATCCATAGCAGGAGGAGGGTATACAGGGAAGGCCTTGGGATCTGCTGTATAGGAATGCCTACATCCCTTCTACCTGCATACTTACTCTGGCAAAGCTGCACTCAGTTTTAAAGTACTAAGCCCGGGTTTCCCCACACCCTGAAGGAAAATGTTGATTTTTGTAAGAACATAGGCAGTCAGTCCAAGCACTGACAGGAAATGTGCTTGAAGATTTGTGACTTGGCTTCTTGTCTCTCTCACCCCCGATGCTACAGCTTTCTTTCCCC
>NW_008448910.1:0-531 GCF_000622305.1 Nannospalax galili
TGTGTGTGTGTGTGTGTGTGTGGTAAATGTGCATGAGCCTTATAGCATGTTTGGAGGTCAGAAGACCATTTTCAGGAGTTCGTTTTCTCTGCCACTCTGTGGGCTGCAGGGTCTCAGGTCATTAAGCTTGGCAAGTACCTTTATGAACTAAGTCATCTCACTGATCCTAGAGGCTTTTCTTAAAACTGCACTGAGAGCTTGTTATAGCTAATCTTAGTTGCCAACTTGACTGGATCTGGAATCAGCTAAAACGCAAGCTGCTGGGCACTCCTCTGAGGGATTTTCTTGATCAGATTGTCTGAAGAGGGAAGACCCATCCCTAACATGGGTAGCACCTAACATGGGTAGCACCTTCTGGTAGCAGCCAGATAAAAGGACATATATGATGGAAACTTCTGCTTTTTGCCTGCCTGCCTTTGCTCTCGCTGGCAAGTTTATCCTGTTGGTATAGCATTCCTTCACCAATATTAGAGTCAACCTCTTCCAGTTCCAACATAGCCTGAAAACCAGTTACTTTCCAGGAATCCTCCA
>NW_008448911.1:0-531 GCF_000622305.1 Nannospalax galili
GGCTCCTACCATGTCAAAAATGAGTCGGGCAGTCCCAAACCCAATGCTACCAGATCACAAACAATTAGTCTAACCCCCACTCCTGTTTGTGTTAGACCCACATTTGTCATGCTATAGGCCAATGTCTCTACCGATTCAGGGGAGCACCTTAACTGCATTGCCCCCAATGTCTCCTGCTGGGTCTATCCCGCTACTCTTCCCCTCTTCAAGCGCGAACCAGCTGCAGTATGGGTGCTGGTTAAAAATGCTACCCATTTCCACACTGTGATACTTACGGAGCAAAAGGAACTTACTTCCCTTACTCATGTAAAACGTGACTTGGGTCTTACTGCTGCAATCATCGCCACGGTTATTGCATCTCTAGGCGCTACTGCTGTCGCCACTGTGGCCCTCACCCAGGGCATTTCTACGGTGGAAACAATCAATCAGGTAGTAGAAAAATCAGCCACAGCACTGTACACCCAGTCTCAACTCAACCAATATCTGTTCCAAGCCATACACATCCTTCAACAACAAATAGACCTAGTTTCA
>NW_008448912.1:0-531 GCF_000622305.1 Nannospalax galili
AATCTGTGCACACGGCTTTGTGAATCTTGTGAACATTTTAGAGTCTTTGCCTTCCATTAATGTCAAGTAAATAAAAACATGGATGGAATTAGTAAGCAAAACCACCAGTGTGTTCTGGAATGGGGATGCGGATGCCTGACAGGTTACTCCAATTGGCAGTGTGGATCTTGGATCCATGAAAAATCACAGCTGTGTAGACCAGGGTATAGATCAAAGGCTGGAAAATCTTTTTTTATTTTAATGTTGTGAAAAACTACCTGGTCCAAGAACCACATAGATTTTAACATAAAGGCTGCATAGAGAGAAGTCAAAGGCCTACAGTCAAGAACTTCCTCGGAAGGATCACATATTAATTAAGAGGTTGAAATGAAAGTACTCAAATTAGAAATCACATAAAATTGCAACATGATTTTAAATTCTAGAAATACCCTTAATACAGGCAGAATACTGTTAACAGTCTCCACCTTGAAGTTTTACTTCTGAAAATAAACTACATGTTGTTTATTGCAACAGTGAGTGGTATTTCCTGAA
>NW_008448913.1:0-531 GCF_000622305.1 Nannospalax galili
CATTTGGAAGCAGAGCCTCATTTGCCTGGGGTAATATTTATGCAGTAACTCATCCTTTTCAGTGACTCTTTCCCTGGCCTGTATACCTCTCCCTTTCAGGCTTCCCAGGCTCAGCTCCACAGTAAACTCACAGCATTGGAATTTGAGTCTGAGTCTGCTTTGTAGAAACCAAACTAAAACAATCTCCAACTGTCTCATTTTTAACCTCAGCTCCAAATAAGCATTAAGCTAAGGAGGACACTAATTTGTAGATAAATAGTCTTCTGTGGCTTACGGAGAGCTTTCCCTAACCCGTCTATTTTCATCACTAAAAGAGAATATTTCCTACCACCATCACAAGAGGATTTTAGAACGGATGTCATAAGCTTGAAATTCTTGAGACAACTGTATACTGTTATCATAATGAAGACAGGCATAGATTAATTTTTCTCTATACACATATACTCTGCTGACTGTGAGTAGCTTCGTCTCAAGAAAAATGGTCTGTTCAAGGAAATATTAAGAATAATTATATTGTATATACATAGGATG
>NW_008448914.1:0-531 GCF_000622305.1 Nannospalax galili
AAAATCAAAGGAAAACCTAAAAATTTCACTATTAAAATATGCCTATTGGGTTGACATCTGCTGCTACTTAATGCATTCTGGACATGATACGGAAGCTGTACCAGTGAAATCTCCACAGTGTGGCAATCTAACAAGGTCTGCATAATGGCAAAACCACTTGACATGCCAAGGTGGATGGGGGAAATTTCACGTGGTCACGCCTCAAGTTGAAGAGCTACAAGCAATCAATGGAGGCTGAGGGAGGAAGAATCAGTTTTCTCCAAGGACTAGCTCCCTGAGAGGCTACCAGATTCCAAGAGGGCAGCCCTAAATACAGGTACACATGACCACCACCAGATGGACTCACTGCAATATATATAAATATATGTATATGTAACAATAATAAAGAAGAGGACAATCAATTGAGAGGGATTGGGGAGCACGGGAGGGGTTGATGGAAGACTGGGATGGATGAAAATTACACAAAGACAATACTCACGTATGACAGTCATAAAAATAAAAATAACGTGCTTGTTCTAGTAGGTGATATAG
>NW_008448915.1:0-531 GCF_000622305.1 Nannospalax galili
CACAATGGAGCTCTACTCAGCAGTAAGAAAAGATGAAATTATGAAATTTGCTGGTAAATGGATGGAACAGGAGTGTTATACTGAGTGAAATAACACAAATGCAGAAAAGCAAGCCATATATGTTCTCCCTCATTTGTAGATTGTAGCACCAATCCCTTATATGTGAGTGTATATATTCTGATGTAACACCAGGAGCCAGGAAAATGAAATGATACATGGAGGTAAAGGTAAAGAAAGAACCCGAAAGAGGAGGATAGTAGGGAACAGGTGTTAAAGGAGGGAGATGGGGAAAGCGGGAGAAGAGGGAGGGACGTGCAAGGGGCCAAGGTATATAAGGGGGAGGGAGGTCAGGAGAAGGGGAATGGTGGGAGGAAAGTGTTATTGGGGGGTTAATGGGGGTGCTGGAACTAGGGATGGAGGAGGGAGGTCAAATGGGAAGGATAAGAATAGAGATGAATCAATCTTGGGAGGCTAGGAAATCCAGAGGGAAATGTGATGTCTCTAAAACCCCATGAGAAATGCCCATAAAGT
>NW_008448916.1:0-531 GCF_000622305.1 Nannospalax galili
CTGGGAGTAAAGGTGTGTGCCGCCACACCCAGCCTATACTCCACTTCTTGACTGTAAAAATTCTCTTTCACATGTTTGGGTGTCTTCCTTTGCACAATTAGGTGCAAAGCTTCCCACAAAGTTGTGAACCCCTGAGCTGGCCCTCACTGGGGGCAGATGGCTCTGCAACCAGTGGACTCTCCCTCAGACTTTCTTTCCACCCTCAGCAGCCCTGCTCTGTGGCCCCCATTCCAGTGTTAACCCCTAGTAGAGATCAAGTTGCATTGGTGACAGGGCTTCTTGCCCACCAGTCTGAATAGGAAGAACTCCCAGAGTCAGCAGCAAATTCTCTATATGTCTGCAGGGCAGATACCATGCATCTCCATTTTATGTTCTTTTACTACTTATTAGAGCACATGATGAGATGCTCTCAGATTCATTATGCCATTTATCTCAGATCAATAAATCTCAAGCGTTTTCCCCATATTAAAAATGAGCAGGAGCTGGGCATGGTGGCACATGCCTTTAATCCCAGCACTCGGGAGACAGAGG
>NW_008448917.1:0-531 GCF_000622305.1 Nannospalax galili
TTAGCTACCACGTGGGTGCTGGGAACTGAACAGTTGAAGCTGAATAGTTTCATTATTCATACAGGTAGATATCCAGTTTTCCCAGCACCATTTGAAGAGGCTGTCCTTCTCCAGTGTGTGTTTGGCACTTCTGTCAAAAACCATGTAGCTGGAGTTACATGGCCTGGTGTCTGGTTCTTCTATTCTAATTCCACCGATCTGTAAGTCTGTTTTTGTGCCAGTGTCATGCTGTCTGTTACTATGCCTCTGTAATATAACTTGAAATCAACTATGGTGATACCTTTGGCATTATTTATTTTGCCCAGGATTGCTTTGGCTGTCTGAAGACTTTTGTGCTTCACTTTCTGTGTGAATTTTAAGATTGTTTTTTTCTATTGCCCTGAAGAATGGCACTGGAATTCTGATTGAGATTGCATTGAATCCTTTGATTACTTTTGGTAGGACAGCCATTTTCACAATGCTAATTCCGATCCATGAGCATGGGAGGTTTTTCTATCTTCTAGTATCTTCCTCCTCCTCCTCTTCCTCCTC
>NW_008448918.1:0-531 GCF_000622305.1 Nannospalax galili
TGCTGTGGCACAGGTGTGGAGGTCAAAGGTGGAAGTCAATACCTTCCTTCTACCATGTGGGTTCTAGGGCTGAATTATTTAAAATATTCAACACCTGGTTGTAAAATAGGCTTTGTATCAGATAATTTTGCCAACTGTAAGATTAATGTGATATCTGAGCATATCTAAAGTAGGCTAGGGTAAGATATAGTGTTCATCAGGTTACATATATTAGTTGCATTTAAGCTTACAATATGCTCCATTTTGTTTGTATTTTTTGAGACAGGATCCCATTATGTAGCACTGACTGGCCTGAAACTTGCTATACAGACCAGACTGGCCTCAAACTCATAGAGACCATTTGCTTCTGCCTCTCAAGTGCTGGGAATAAAGGCATGTGCCCCCATACCCAGCTAGCTTCTGAAATTCTAAAAGAAAAAAGAAAAAGAGGAAGGAAATTCAGACACCTGCTATAGCATTAATGAACCTTAGAATGTTATCCTAAATGAATAAACTAATCATAAAAAGATATAACCTTTCCAGGATAGCTGG
>NW_008448919.1:0-531 GCF_000622305.1 Nannospalax galili
ATATGGCAAAAAATTTCATTTGTCTAGAGATATGACAGAGAGAGCATTTTCTCTAGGATCTACAACCTCTCCAGCCATGTGTATTTGGGTGTACACATCTGACAGAGGATTAATATCCAGAGTACACAAAGAACTCAAAAATGAAGAAACAAGAAAATAATTAAGTCTATAAAAAATATGGGCTGTGGATCTGAACAGAGAGTTCACAAACGAAATAAAAATGGTGAAGAAACTCTTCAAAAAGTACTCAACATCCTTAGTAATTAGAGAAATGAAGATGAACCCCACTTTGAGTCCATCCTACTCCCGGTAGATGGGCTACGATAATGAAAAACACCAAATGCTGGCGAGGATGCAGAGAAACGGGAATGCTTATTCACTGGTGGTGGGAATGCAAACTCATACAATTAAAAAACTAAAAAGGAATCTTCCATGTGATCCTTTATACCACTGTTGTGCCAAATTCCCCTCTCCCTCCTTGGGAGACCCACGTGCACATGGCCTCCGAGGTCCCAGGGCTGTCAAAACCGA
>NW_008448920.1:0-531 GCF_000622305.1 Nannospalax galili
GTAGGGTCAGGCAGATCAGCAGGTCCAAAGACTGACAACTATTGCTGATTCCTAACTCTTAGAGGAGGTTCTGCCCTAGGCCATGCGAAGGAGCTCCAGTTACCATGAATATTGTTGGTTCAATTTTGCAGAATTCCTTTCATCCTTTTCCTGGGGTACTGATTTCTGTTTTAAAATCTGTATGATTCAAAGGAAGTGGATTTCAATCGATTCTATTCAATCTTAAGTGAAGGACATGATCTAGGAAAATGTAATTGCTAAATTCTGTGAATAGGTTATAGTAATCAGTTAAGGTTTTCATCTATATCTTAAGCCATGGCCATTCACACTGGTTAATGTCTTTACCTGGAAATATTGGAACATCAAGGCTATTGTGAGGACATAAACGAAGTGTGTTTTATGGGGCTGTTGCAGCCACTTTGGAACCATGGCATAAGCAGATCTTAGGAGGAGCAGAGATCTATGAATAGCTTCACTGAGATTAAAGCTCGTAGCCTGTTTTTCCAGTGGCATTTTTAATTACTTTTTTTT
>NW_008448921.1:0-531 GCF_000622305.1 Nannospalax galili
ACTTGTGGGAGTCAGTTCTCTCCTTCTACCATGTGGGTCCTGAGGATCAAACTTAGGTCATCAAGCTTGGAGAATTTTTTTAATGTATATTTTTATTGAAATTTTGTGCATTTCATACAATAAATCTTAATCATATTTAGACTCCCTTCCCCCATTCTTGCCCCCTATAACTCCCCTCCCTGGATTTCATGCATTCTGTCGTACATGTTAAGGCCTATCGAGTCTAGCTTTTGTACCCAGATGTCTCTCAGTACAAGTTCATCCACTGGAGTCTAATCAGTCTATCTAGAGTCAGTTCCTTAAAGAAGATCAATTCTCCCTCACCCAGCAATAATCAGTTGCCAATAGTTCCTTGGTTAAGGGTGGGGTTTATTGCCCATTTCCCCAGTTCTATACTGGGTTTCTGTCTGATGAGCACGTAGGTCTTGTGCATGCCGTCACTATTATTGCAAGTTCATATAAGCAAGTTCCCAGAAGCCCGGAAGACTCTGTTTCCTTATGTTCATGCACCAACCCTGGCTCTTAAAATCT
>NW_008448922.1:0-531 GCF_000622305.1 Nannospalax galili
GTCCTTCTTGTTGAAGACCCAAGCCTGGTGGGCTTGGGGGGCGTTCGACAACCAAATATGGTCACATTCTGAGGTACACAGTAAACATGAATTTGGTGAAGACACTGTTCAATGCAGTATACTGAGCGTACTTGAAGAGAATATGTAACTCTTTAAAAGCCCTCTAATTTTAGAAATTTTAGAAACGATGCATGAGATCTACTGTCCTACCAGTCACTGGATAGGAGCGTTTCTTGTTGTCTGATCATTATTAGATTACAATGAAGTTGTACAGCTGTAATACTGTCATGTCAGTCTCACGTGAACCTGCTATTCAAAGTGAAGACTGGGTCACTAAAAGGGTCAAAATTTGGGAATTCCTATGCCTAATCCTTTGCCTACAAAAACTCTTGAATGCTTTGTCTGCTGGATAATACAAGCGTAAGTATGTTTGCCAATACATACTTACATATTTCAGAATTTGTCTGGATCTTGCTTTCATGATAACCTGGTAGTGAATAAGAACTGTCACTTTCACACATCCTGCCATTA
>NW_008448923.1:0-531 GCF_000622305.1 Nannospalax galili
CTCGGGGATCAGAAGAGGATGTTGGATACCCTGGCCATGTGGGTGCTGGAATTCAAACCTGGGGCCTCTGCAAGAGCAGTCAGTGCTCGAACCATCTCACCAGCCCCAAGATTCATTTCTTAAATGTGTACTAGAAGCCAACGTTGTGCCAAACACCGTGCATTCAACCACATGTATCTTTTTTTTCAGTTCTTCAAGCCCTCCCACATACTGTTCCCTGTCTGAAATACTCTTACTGTTCTCTGAACAGGTTTACATTACACAGCAGGCCTCAGTTTAAATGTCACTTGTTTAGGAAGTATTCCTTAATCTAGTAGGTTTCAGTAGGTGTCATTGTTATGTGACCCCCATGTGGCAGGAATTGAAGTGGCTGTTCCCTTCAAGCAAGGACCCTGAGGTCAATTGGCAGCATGCAACTGTTAACTCCTTCAGTTCCACCTCAGCTTCTCAGAGGAGGTTATGCTCTTCTCTGGTGGCCTAGCCAATAACAAGACTGGTACAAAATCTGGCTAATTTTGCTCAATGTGGCTC
>NW_008448924.1:0-531 GCF_000622305.1 Nannospalax galili
ATCCCCAAGATTTGTTGTCATTAAGCCTTGAATAAAGTTCAAAATCTGCATATTTCACAGGCCTTCTGGTTCATGCAGGCTTGGACAGATGCTGGACAGTTACTTCCTCAATGCCCAAAATACCTGAGAAAAGAAGTTAAAGAAGGAAAATTTTGTTTGGGGTCACAATTTCAGGGGTTTTAGTTTTGTATGTCAAGAAAAGCAGGCTGAATCAGAGAGCTTACTTCCTGAAGATGAGTGTGATAGTGCTAGTGGTCAACTTGATAGAATCTAAAATAATCTGAAAGATGGGCCTCTTGGCATGCCTTTGGAAGATTATCTTGATTGCGTTAGTTGAAATGGGAAGATATGCCCACTGTGGGCAGCACTATCCCCCAGCTGGGATACTAGACTGTACAAGTGGAGAAAGGGGCCACTGTTCATGGCTCTTTCCCTCTGATTGCGGATGTGCTGTGATCAGCTGCTCCGAGCTCCTGGTGCCTTGTCTTCTCTGCCATGATGGACTGTCCCTTTAACACTAAGTTGGAAAAA
>NW_008448925.1:0-531 GCF_000622305.1 Nannospalax galili
TCTGTCTGACCCTCCTGTCTGACCCACCGCTGTCTAACCATCCTGTCTGACGCTCCTCTGTCTGACCCTCCTGTCTGACCCTCCTGTTTGACCATCCCGTCTCTGACCCTCCTCTGAGCTTCCCGACCACCTCAGAGCTGTCTGACCCGCCCTCTTGACCTCAGCCCAGCTGGATTCCAGCTGGGTTTCACAGAGCCCTAGGAAGAATGGGGGGGGCGGGGGGGGGCGGTGTAGGACACGGAACTCCCAGCAGTCGTTTCCGGCACCGAGCAAGCCAATCCGCGGTGTGGAGTGATCGCGCCTGCGCAGTGGCCTCCCTTCGCAGCGTTTTGACTACAGTTCCCAGAATGCATCGGACCCAACTCCCGGTTCAAACCGACCAATCGGCGGCCGGCGTGACCCGGCGCCTTGTTTAAACCCGGGACTAGGGTGTAGCCGGGTCTTCCGCCTGCGGTGAGCGGCCGGAGTCGCGGCCTGCTGGGTCGGCGCACTGGGGGCCGTGGGGAGGGGGAAAGAGCGAAGAAGGGGCAC
>NW_008448926.1:0-531 GCF_000622305.1 Nannospalax galili
TGTGTGTGTGTGTGTGTGTGTGTCCACGTGTGTGTGTGTGTCCACGTGTGTGTGTGTGCGTGTGTGGAGCCCAGAGACCGACATCAGGTGTCTTCCTCAGTTGCTCTCCACGTTCTTTACTAAGGCAGGGTCTCACTGAGCATGGAGCTCACGGACTCAGCTAGTCTATCTAGCCATGTTGCATTGGGATCCCGTGTCTCGGCCTCCCGGGGCTGCCATGCTCACCCAGCATTTCCACACGTGTTGTCAATCCAAACTCTTTGGTTCTCCCTTTTGTTCAGCAGGTTCTTTATCCACTGAACCATCTCCCCAGCCCCCAAAACAGATTTTGCTTTGTTTTGAATTTTATTTTGAGATCAGCTACAGCCCAAACTGACCTCACCCTTGCTAAGTAGCAAGGGTGACCTTGACCTCCTAATCCTCCTGCCTCTACCTCCTAAATGCTGTGATTACGGGTCTGTGCCACCACACCCAGTGCCACAGTTTTTGCCCTCTTCTTTTTATTTATTTTTTAATATTTTATTTATTATT
>NW_008448927.1:0-531 GCF_000622305.1 Nannospalax galili
GGCAACTTCTATTTGTTTTTCTTTTCTGAATGGATTTTATACTCTATTTATTTCTAATTAGCATCCAAAGTATATGAAGTAACAGTTTTCCTTATGGCAGTTCCACACATACATAGCTTTGATTGATTTTCTGCCCTGTTCCTTGTCCCCATCTCCTCTACCTCTTCCCTGCTGTACCCTCCCACCCCCAGTATCCCCCTTCCACTTGCATATCAAATTCTAATTGGCAGGAGACCCCAGCCAGGCTGCCCCATGTCATAGCTAGCTGACGACCCGCCAGGAACCTCTGCATTAACTCACACGAACGGGTTACATGTTCCTTAGTGGCCACGTGTTCCTCGTCAGCCTGGTCCAGATCCAAATGGTTTGCTGAAACATTTTGACATTCCTAAAATTTCACCTAGCCTAGAGTACAAAAACACATTGAAACAGACTTTGACAGAGATTTTAAACAGCACTCTCAAGTGATTTCATCTCTGCCCCCCACTCCCCACCCCAACCTCATCCCAGATAATCAAGAACTGAAGCAGG
>NW_008448928.1:0-531 GCF_000622305.1 Nannospalax galili
GTTTCTGTGGCCCTATGGAAACTGGGCCCTCCCAGTGGGCAGTGTTTAAGTGTCCCCTGCATAGCAGGACTGCCCAAGGATCAGCATGCTGTCAGCCCATTAGATACTATCCTACCCTGGGTATAGCAGATATTCATCCCCCTGGGCACGGAACCTGTTCTGAGGGCAGTGTGCAGACTGCTACCTGGGCACTGCTCCTGTACCTAGGTTAGCATGAGACAGACCCCTGGTCACAGAGCCTGAGATGAGGTCTGATAGTTGGTGGCCCCTTGGTACTGGGCTTGTATGTGGGGACAGTACGCTACTGGCCCCATCTGCTGGATCTCTAGTGGATTTAGTGTTTGCACAGCCTCATTGGTATTGGCCATCCCTGAGGCGAAGTTCATGTTGGACCCTCCAGGTATTGTGTCTTCTCTCGGAGCAGGATGTAGTCAGCCCGTTGGGTACTGGACTATCCCTGAGATTCTGAATATTGGGCCTTTCCTGTGGTTAATGTGGGAATGAATCCCTGGGTGTGGACTTGCTGTTGGT
>NW_008448929.1:0-531 GCF_000622305.1 Nannospalax galili
GCCCTTGATGAATAAGGTAGAGAACTATCCAGGAAGACTCCTAATATCAGGCTCAGGCCTCCACATGCCACACACATGTACACCTACACACATGGGAACATGCACATACACACGCATGCACATGCACACATCTAACAGAAAAACCAAAGTATGTGGGTAGTAGAAATACTCTTGAAGATGTCTCAGAGCATTGGGTAGATCCCTAGGAAAGAGTTGCAAAGAAGAAGAATCTTTAATTTTTAAAACTAATTGCCAATTGTCTGATAACACAGTTGTGTGACTGTATATTCCCACAGTCATGTACACAAATGTGGTTGCTTGAGGCTTTTTATAATGTTGTATCACAACTTTTAATTTTGCCATGTTCATATCATTTTTTATTTTACTGATTCTAGATGAATTTTCTAAAACATTTTTATTATTGTCTTCTCATGGCATACATTTTTTAAAATCATCTTCATATCTCCTTAAGCCCTGTTGTGGCTAGATATGCAGCTCAGTGGTACAGCACAAGGCCCTAGATTTGATCCT
>NW_008448930.1:0-531 GCF_000622305.1 Nannospalax galili
GGATGTCTGGGATGGAGAGTCATATGAACACATTTTGTTGGGACACCTGGACTAATCAGTCCTCAACCCAATAAAGCCTTATGTTACCCCTAGATAGTCCCAAAGGCAATTCACCTTTAGGGCCCACTCATGTTCTTATAGGACTTCTGCCTGCTTCCTTTAAGTTTTTACCTGTAAATCTGCATGAACCACTTTCTAAAACTCACTCTCCTATTGTCCCTGATATTCATTCTTCAAGTTCATGGAACAAAGGACCCAGAAGCCACTGCCTCAGTGTGGCTTTGGTGGCTGTTGATTGTCCAGGATCCTAGCATCCACCAACATCCACTTACTACTCATCTGAGGCAAGAAAGGCTCAGTGAAGTTGTACTCAGATTCCCTGCTTTTTCCCTATATCAGTTTCTGGGGTGAAAAGATGTTTGTTGGCAACTTTCCAGGAAATGTTAACACAACACTTAGATAGTGAGATCTTGCAAAAAAATTAAAAGGAGAGCCAATGAGCGAGCGAGAGACAGAGAGAGAGAGAGAGAG
>NW_008448931.1:0-531 GCF_000622305.1 Nannospalax galili
CTGTGCCTCCGTCTTGTAATTGCTGTGCAAGGGGCCACCGTGCCTGGCTTTTTTTTTTCGTGATAAGGGTTCCGGGTATTGAACTCAGTTCACACTTGCATGGCAGGCTCTTCCCCTGCTGAACCGTCACCTTAGCCTTGGTTTCTCACCTTTAACAAAGGCGGGGCCTTCTTGTCGGCTGTGGTGTGAGTGATGCTAGAGAGCATGCAGGCCAGCGCAGCCACCTGGCACGTTAGCCCTTAGTACCTGGCACTGATGGATGGCGCTGTTGTTAGCTCAGGACACGGTCCCAGAGGACAATTGCTGGTTTCGCAGGGACTCTTGGTTTTGGGATGATTTTTTGCTGGGAAGTCGCCCTTCATTCTGAGGAGTCTGTCCCCTCATGGCCATCCACACCTACCCTTGCTGGAGCCCTGGGTAAAAGAGAGAGGCCCAGTTTCAGGAGTGACTTACATTGGAGCTGGCTGTCGTGGCCAGACAAGAACAATTGTGCTGGGGCTCATTCTGCTTTCTAGTTTTTTTTTTTTTTTT
>NW_008448932.1:0-531 GCF_000622305.1 Nannospalax galili
CCCTGGAACTGGAGTTGCAGTCAGTTGTGAGCTGCCTAATGGAGGCAGTGGGGTGCTGGGAACTGAACTCAGACTGAACTTGAGTCCTCTACAAGAGCAGCAAATGTTCTTAAACTGCAGAGCCATGTTTCCAGCCTCAAAAATGGAAAAATGAAATAAAATAAAAAATAATAAAATAAAATTGGAGGGAAAGGAAAAGGGTCTCTAACCACTCCACCAATCCAGTCTGCTTCAGCCCATCCTATTACTGCCCCTAAACCACCACAACAGCCCCTGGAGCTCATGGACTATTGCTGGGAAAACCCAGGTCAAGTTTGTATTCCTAACATGTAAACTGAGACTAGATTCCAAGCGTAAAAAGCCAGAGTGTGGTGGATGCTGTGGGGAGGTAGCTGGGCATAACATGGTCTCACCATCCATATCCAGGCGCTGCATGATGATTGCCAGCTCCACCTCGCTCGGCATATACCCCAGCGAGCGCATGGCCATGCCCAGCTCCTGCTTGGAGATGAAGCCATTCCCATCTCTGTC
>NW_008448933.1:0-531 GCF_000622305.1 Nannospalax galili
TTTTATTCCTAGCAAGGGGTCCTGTGCCTCACTCTGAGTGGTGGGGGAGCTTGGCCTCACGTTCTGATTCAATTAGCTAACTTAAAGCTAACTTAAAGGGGCACAGTTGATGAACAAAATGCAACTTTAATTTATTTTTATGTATGTGGGTGTTTTGCCTGCGTGTATGTTAAGTGCACCATGTGCATGCAATGCCCTTGGAGGCCAGAAGAGGGCGTCAGATCCCCTGGAACTGGAGTTACGGATAGGTTGTCAGCTGCCATGTGGGTGCTAGGACTCGAACCTGGGTCCTGTGTAAGAGCAGCCAGTGCTCTTAACCACTGAGCCGTCTCTCCAGCCCTGCAAAATGCAACTGTGGAGGCCAGGACGCAGTCTTCAGCACAGCACAGCAGTGAGCTCACACTTTGGTCTTAGAGGACTACTGACTGAGGAGGGAGCTGGGTGGTGTCTTTTCCAGATTTCTTTGAAGATGGAACTTTGTCTATTTAACCCTTTGGTAGAAAGGGTAGTACGTGTCGTTTACATTTCCCA
>NW_008448934.1:0-531 GCF_000622305.1 Nannospalax galili
AGTCAATTTAGGCATCATGGACATTGACAGGCTGTATCCTTGGAGCTAATGTTGCCCTCCATTGTTAATGAGAGAGAAGGCTTGTTATCGCAAACAGTACTAAGCAGTGTCACCATTCCATACAGAATATTGAATCAACAGAGTGACAAGTAAAACTGGGAAAAATCACCAGTCAAAAGGACTCCAACAAAAGCAAGGTTTATTTGGGAAGTTGCCTGGGGTAACTTTCAAATTCCAGGATTGAGGAAAGACCACCAGGTTGCAGGCTGCTATCTGGAGGCTTTTATAGGGTGTTAGGGAATGCGGAAGGTGGGAAAAATAATTCCAAATAGATTTGGCAGGATGCAGGGGTCTACACTTTGTGAAACTTATCAGGGGGAAACAGCTTGTCCTGAGACAGCTCTTGCAGCAGTTGGGTCATGGGTGCAGAGGTCTGTTTATCTTCTAAACTTATCTTAGGAAACAGGCTATGTTGAAACTGTCCCCTCTGTTGGAGCAGCAGCTACTGACTCAATTCCTGTTTTTCAGAGG
>NW_008448935.1:0-531 GCF_000622305.1 Nannospalax galili
GGATTCGAACCCGGGTCTTCTGCAAGAACAAACAGTGTTCTTAACTGCTGAACAATCTTCTGTTGTTTTTTGAAGCACGGACTCATGTAGCCCAGGCTGGCCTCCAGCTTACTGTGTAGCCAAGGATCCCCTCGAACCCCTGGTTTTCCTGACTCTATCTGACCTTTGCTGAGATTATAGGTATATATCACTATACCCCATTTATGGGGATCGAACCAGGGTTTGTGCATGCTGCCATAACACTCTGCCTGCTGAGTATCACCCACCCTCAGAATTCCTGCTCTTGCACAAAATAAGTCACATGCCAATGAAATGTTACCTTATTTCTCATAATGTCATTCGGTCTTGTGCTTTCCTTATCAATAATCACCTTTGTGTCTTGTGGGCTAAATTTTCATCTGAGCATATGATTGAAACCCTAAGTGTACAGGACACCAAAATAAATGTTCATTATTCCTTGGTCAGGGACTTTTGCAGTCCCTTCAGCCCCCAGGTCTACAGCTGCAGATAACTCATACAACATGATCCCCC
>NW_008448936.1:0-531 GCF_000622305.1 Nannospalax galili
TTTCTATAGAAACACCCAATATGGAGATATATGATGCCATCAAACAACAAGTCACTGATCTAAATGTCAGAATTAATGAAATGACAAACTAACGTACTAAAAGTCACTACAGTCTCTGACAGCATGCTGATCAATGAGAAATTTTGGGGAAATCTTGGAGGGTAAAGTGAGCTGACCACATAATTCCCTAGATTTCACAGCAGTCCTTGGGAAGCTCTAGGTAGAAGCCCATGAGGGCAGGAGATTTGGGCTTCAGAAAACAGAAACTTCATCAGTAGTGACAGATTTCCGTAAACAGCTCCCTTCTTACTGCACAGGCTTAGTGGAGTCCATAGCACTTTTCCCAAGGCCATGATGTGTGCATGTAATCCATCAAGGCTCTGATTATTTACTGTTCTGAGTGCATGGAATGAAAGCAAGAAACAAGGTTCAAACTTTCCTTAAAAACTGTTTTTTGGTTGTTGTTTTTTTTCTTCAATTTAAGGGTGGAATTCCAGGGAACAATGTAACACCAACACACTCCTTAACTCA
>NW_008448937.1:0-531 GCF_000622305.1 Nannospalax galili
ACGTGTGGTTCTACCCCAAACGTTGCTTATTGTGTTCTTATTATCAATAATAATAATAATAAATTAGATACTTTTATTTAAGTTAAATTCTTATTAAATTGTGGGATCTTGGTTATATAAACTGTAAAGTCACAAAGGTAAATTTCCCAGGCTCGCCCAGAATCTAAATGGCCATACTTTAACTCTCAAAATATTTATTGAGGGGAATGCTCTGTGGCCAGGCACTGTGTTTGGGATAGATTTTTAATAGTATATGCAATCAAACACCTTAACATCTTGGAGACGCTGAGAACACAGAGAAGTTGATAGTTCAGATTTATGACTGAGACAAGGCTTCTTCATATTTTTGTCTTGCTTTTTATGTGAACGAGCAATAAGTAAACAGAAGAAGCTTCAAGTTTCCATGAAGAAGAACTAATAATAAGGAGAGGAGAGAGGAACTGGTTGGGTCATTTTAGTTAGGACCCCGAAAGCAAGCAGTTCCAATGCTTGTCTCCGGCCAGAGTTCAAAATTATCTTTGGTCTTGGCTT
>NW_008448938.1:0-531 GCF_000622305.1 Nannospalax galili
TGGCTCACCTCCTTGTAATCACTGAGAGCTTGGGCTATGGCATTGTGAAGCCTGGTCTAGGAACAGTCATGTACCGGGTGGTTGGACTGGGGCTGCTTTACTTTATCATTGCAGCCACTGAAGGCTGATGCAAGTCATGAGGCCAATGATTCTGACATTGTTCTTCTGGCCAGCCTTCCTCTCTCTGCTTGACTCACACTTGTGCTGATGTAATTTTGTAAGTTTGGCACACTATGAAGACACTAAGTCTTAAAAAAAAAAAGTGAAGTTTTCATTGTACAGGCATTTTATAGGCACTCTCCTCTTCGCCATGGTAGCTTCTGTAGTGTTTATGGTGTGGACAACTCAGACATTTAGAACTGCAAAATGCCAATCAGACTGGTTGGAGCACTGAGCTGATGATGCATTTTGGAGCTTCCTTTTTTCACTTACGTTTATTGTGATAATGTTTTTATGGAAATTATCAGCAACTAATCAAAAGTATGCCTTCATGCCCTTAATAGATGATTCTGATGATGAAGTTGAAGAATT
>NW_008448939.1:0-531 GCF_000622305.1 Nannospalax galili
TAATCTCAGCTGTCTGGATGAGCTAGAAGGACTGATCTGCTGAGGAACATAAATGAGAGCCTCATTCTGTTCTGCTAAACACTACACTGGAAATCTCCACCAATCCATGCTTGAGACCCATGGGCATCAGTTAAAAGGATACCAATCACAGTAGTCAGTTGCCTGGGCTCTTAGGTCAATCCAGCAGAAGCTAACAGGAGAGAAAAGGACATCACCTTGAAATAATGCTATCTCTTTTGTTATGAACCCAGGCCAGGATTTGGATGTACTCAGCTCCACTGCCCTAGATGTAATCGTGGTAGACCATAATAGTTATGGGTGGCAATGTCCAGTCCTTCGCTGTTCATACTGAGGGGTCAAAGTGAGATCACTACCTAAAGGCACAGTAGAGCTGCTCCATGCAGCACAGCACACACACACTCCAAATGCCTTCATTCATACTTAGACAAAGACAGGATGGGAAAGTTAGAACAGGTCAGGATAGGAAAGCAGTCCTCATTCACAGGAGGCCTGTCATAAACTGAAAGAGCT
>NW_008448940.1:0-531 GCF_000622305.1 Nannospalax galili
CTTCCCTCCTGATTCTAGATTGTGTTGAGCTGATAATGGAAACTATCTTAAGGATGAATTGAGAAGCCACAATACAGATATTTTGGTCAGTTAAGAGCCACCACCCACTACAAGGAGAGGGAACTGCCTGAGTGGAAAGCCACTGTTGCAGCTAAGAGGAGCCCCTTGCTTGGTTTGTGTCAGTATTTAGCTTTCTTTGGGTCTTTGGTTTATGTTTATGATTCATCTTGTAAACAGAGAGGTTGGGCCAAGCATGACAGCGAGGTCTAGACGTGAGACATATCAGAGGCATAACGGGATTTGTTTTGGAGGCAGGGTCCTGTGTGTAGCCCAGACTGGCCTCAAACACTCCTCTTGCCTCAGCCTCCCAAGTTCTGGGATTGCAAGTGTGTGCCACCTTGCCTGGCTTGTTAACTTTGAGCAGCTATTTTAAGACTATATGACAAGAAATATGTCACGTTTGTTTTAAAGTTTGTATGGGAAACAATTTTATCACAACTCTCTAGATTCAATATTATGAAATGATTATTT
>NW_008448941.1:0-531 GCF_000622305.1 Nannospalax galili
AAATAAATAAATAAATAAATCTTGAGCTGAGTCTTGCAAAATGCTCAGGAACAAACCAGGTATCAAAGCCTAGAAGGAAGCAGTGTGCACAACACCACAGAGGCACAGGAGGCATTGCAAGAGTGAAGAGCAGGACCCTGAGGAAGCAGGGACAGGATCCAGTGGCATCATTGGAATGTGTTATGACTTCTGTTTGATGCTGTTGGCACCACTGAGAGGTGACTGGACCGCGAGACCACTGACTACAGCAATGGCTGGTTCCATCGATGAGTTCACACTGAATGGGCTGCTTGGAGGAGGTGGAAACTGTGGTGAGGCCCTCTTAGAGGGCGTGGGTTGCAGGGGTGCCTTTAAAGGGCGTCTCTTGTCTTCGACCTCTTTCTGTCTCTGACCCTCTCTACTCCCCAGTTGCCCCAGCACACACTCCTGGCCATGGTGTTTCAGGATCAACCCCAGTGCACAGCAACAGAACCAGCTGACATAGACTAAGATCTCCAAAACCATGGGCCAAAATGTCTTTCCTCCTGTAAC
>NW_008448942.1:0-531 GCF_000622305.1 Nannospalax galili
AGTTTCCCCAGCATGACTTTTTCTGTTCCTTCTACACACTAGCAATGATGGTGTTTACGTTAGGTTCATGAAAAGACCAGGACCACTAGAGACCACTTTGAGGTGAGAAAAGAAGAAAACTATGGGAATATATGAGCTGCTGGACTGTTTCCATGGAGGAAGGGAGCAGTGGTTTTGTCACAACAGTCTGGATTTTATAGGATTTTCGTTTGTGGGTATGGGGAGTTGAGACAGCATCAGAAGGTGAGTCAGTAACAGGTGCCTTGGTAGTAAGGTGTGGAGCAGTTCAATTAGGTGTGTTTTTCAGTTGACTGAGATGGAAAATTGCTGTTGTAATTAATGTGCATTGTTAAAACAAAGGTCAGGTGGTTACTGAGAAGGTCAGGTGGTTTAGTTTCTGTTTCCCAGGATGGTGCCCACCAGATTGTAACCACCATGTTGCTGCTCAATAGTGATTCCATTTTGGGGCCCTGTTTGGCCGAATAGCTTTTATTCAAAACTAAAGTATATATGTGATACAGATGAAATGGG
>NW_008448943.1:0-531 GCF_000622305.1 Nannospalax galili
GGGCGAGTCGTACAATGATGTACCAGTTGGAAGGTGTGTGTTCAGTATAGAGGACATGAGGTTTCTCTTTGCAATAGCTGTGGTATCAACTCCTTACCCCCTAAGTCCACATCTACCACCATTTTCTTTTACATTTTAAATGAGGGTTGTGGCTGGTGCACACTTTCAGAAGTATTGCCAGCTGGCTTGAGAAATGACCCAGATGTGTCTTCTTTCAGGCTTTATGAAGGCAAGGAACAGATGGAGTTTGAAGAATCTATGAGACGGCTCTTTGAATCCATCAACAACCTGATGAAAAGTCAATATAAAACCACCATCCTTTTGCAGGTTGGTTCATGCTGCAAAAAAATTTCTCAGCGTTTGCCTTTGTCCATTCAATACTAATAGCGGCCTGAGAATTATCTGCTTTTGTCTGGTGTTAATTGAAGGTCTGGGATGGCAACATGGTTTAAGGATCACAGGGACCATGGGTTCCTCTGGTAGGAGGAAGCACATTTACCACTCGTTTCTCCTGAATGTCCCAATGCCTCT
>NW_008448944.1:0-530 GCF_000622305.1 Nannospalax galili
GGCCTCAAACTCACAGAGATCCACCTGCCTCTGCCTCCCAAGTGCCAGGATCAAAGACATGTGCCACCATGCCTGGCCTTAAGTAAACCTTTTTTTTTTCCTTTTAAAATTTTATTTATTTTTATTTTACCTGTATGAGTCTTTTATCTGCATGGATGTAAGTGCATTTGTGCATGCAATGCCCACAGAGGCCAGTGGATCCCCAAAAACTGGAGTTAGGGACTGTTGTTAGCTTTCATGTGGGTGCTGGGAACTGAACCTGGGTCCTCTGCAAGAGGGGTCAGTGCTCTAACTGCTGAGCCGTCTCCAGCCCCAGCCTTTTCCCCAGGTTTTTTCCTAATAAAATCCCCAGCTTCAAGTACTTTCCTGTTGTAACAGAAAATGGACTAATAAAAACAATCAAACAAAAACAAGCCTGTCATGGTGGTGGCTCACGCCTTTAATCCTAGCACTGGCAGAGGCAGGCAGATCTCTGTGAATTCAAGGCCAGTCTGGTCTACACAGTGAGTTCCAAGCCAGCTGGGGCTACA
>NW_008448945.1:0-531 GCF_000622305.1 Nannospalax galili
TTTTTTTTACAAAGGGGACAAAAAGTAACCGTGGGGGAAAGGTGGCATGTTTAACAAATGGTGCCAGTTAAACTGGATAGTTAAAGGTAGATGAATGAAGCTAAATCCCTATCTTTCAACATTCATAAAACTCAACTCCATATGGATCAAAGACATCAGTGTGTAAGACCTGATACTCTGAATCTGATAGGATAGAAAGTAGAAAGTACACTGGAACTTACAGGCACAGGAATGGAATTTCTGTGCTGGACCCCAATGACTGAGGCATTAAGACTAACAATTAACTTATGGGATCTCATGAATCTAAACAGCTTCTGTATAGCAAAAAACACCATCACTTGAGTGAAGAAACAGCCTACAGAATGGGAAAAATTCTTTACCAGCTGTACATCAGAGAATTAGTATCTAGAACATAAAAATAACTCAAAGAACTTAACATCAAAAACCCAAAACAACCTAGTTAAAAGTTGGGGCAAGTAACTAAACAGAAAGTTCTCAAAAGATGAAATGCAAATGGATGAGATTTTTTTT
>NW_008448946.1:0-531 GCF_000622305.1 Nannospalax galili
CTCTCTCTCTCTCCCATTAGGTCCATGTAAGGTATGGGGCCATCCACTGTAGCATGGGGAACTTACCAATGGACAAATATTCAGAAAAGAATGATTCCTCTTCACCCGGCAGCTATTAACTGCCAACAACTCCTCAGTAAGAGGCAGAGCCTGGAGATCCTCTATGCTGGGAATTTGGCTGGCTCAGTCTTGTGCAGGTATTGTGTAAGTAACCATGGCTGCTAGGAGTTCATGTGTGCAACATCTATGTCACGTCCAGCAGACAGCATGTCACAGCACTCTTCCTCATCCTCCGGATCTTACATTCTTTCTGCCTCATCTCCTGAGATGTTTCCTGAGCCTTGGTGGTGATGGGTTAATATAGATGACTCATTTAGGACTGAGCACTCAGTCTCTTTTTGTTGAATTTTTGTGTATTTTATACAGAATATCTCAAAAAATTTTAATCATCTTTATACCCCCATCCCACCAGCACCCTTCCATACCCCTCCCACTGGAACCCATATACTCTGTCATCCATGTTAAGGTCCA
>NW_008448947.1:0-531 GCF_000622305.1 Nannospalax galili
GTTAAGCATTTGTACCCAGATGTCCTTCAGTGCAAATTCGTCCACTGGAGTGTACTCAGCCTACCTAAAGATTGTTGGTATAGCCTGCTCATCCTCACCCAGTAGTCATCAGTCTCCAATAGTTCCCAGACTAGGGCGAACCTGACACCCATTTCCCTCACTGCACTCTGGGCCCTTGTTAGCATGGGTCCTGTGCTTGATGCCACCATTGCCATAAGTTCATATGTGCACACTTCCAGTGGCCTGAAAGCCCTGGCTTTCGTATGTTCATGGGTCAACCCTGACTCATACAATCTTTCTGCCCCCTCTTCCACAATGGTTCCTGAGCCATGGGTGGAAGAGGTTTGATACAGGAGTCCTATCCAGGGACATACACTGTGCAGTCTTTTATTCTTTAAAAGTTGGCCAGTTGTGGCCTTTTGTGTGTCTCACACATTGTTGTCTAAAGAGGCTTCACTGGTAGAGTTGAGGGATGCACTAGTTTTCTTTCTCCCCCTGTTCCCCTATGTTCTATGAGTCTTGGTATAGCAG
>NW_008448948.1:0-531 GCF_000622305.1 Nannospalax galili
GATAGATGCACATTGTGGTACATTTGCAGGCACAAATTTGACATGATAGGCCTTAATATATATGACAGAGTACATGAAACCCAGTGGGGGTTGGGGTATGAGGGTGCAAATAGGGGAGGGGATCTAAATATGATCAAAATGTATTGTATTAAATTCACAAAAACTCAAAAATTAATAGGCCACATTCTGTTCTATGCTGTTATTTACTGATCCCAGAGTACACCTCCTGGGTTTTCTGAGCTATCTTTACAAATGAGGCCAACCCCATAACTAGAAGAATCTTGGGATGCTATTCCTACACAGGGTCCCCTGGGATATAGGATTCAGATAGGATCCCAGTTTGAACTACTTTCTGGGAGGATACTTTTAGAAAGGTTTTATAAGACACACAGTATTCCAGTATACTTTCATGTCCACAGCCAGTGTGATATGACAATAGTTCTTCATACTTTAATTAAAAAATACATGGCCTGGGAACAGCTACCAAGTGTGAGGCAAATCAGGTCCCAAAATTAGAATAAATAAAAGAGA
>NW_008448949.1:0-531 GCF_000622305.1 Nannospalax galili
GGGTAGGTAGAAAACAGAAGGAGGATATAGGAAGGGGAGATTGAGAAGGTAGGAGGAGGGGGACAGGAGAGATGGGGACGAGATGAGATGGGGCAAGGAGATCTTTCCTGAAGAAATTCTACTCTCTGAGGTGAGGGAAAAGGGCAGAGTGCACTGGATGGGGCATATTTCTGGGAGAGGCCCAACCTGTGCCAAGGTGCATAATTATGATCCAGCCTAGGAAATCTGCTGCTGTGGTGGGCCTGAGAAACAGGGTTTCTTCCTCCAGTGGAGCAGCCTCCACCTCCTACCGCCTGACAAAGCCTTGGGCAGCTCTGCCATCCTTTGTGTCTTTGTCTGCCCAAGTTTCTTCCTTTCAGGCCCATGTGGTAACATGTCTTCCTAGCTCTGATTTCCACAACGTTGCATAATAATTCATTTCCCCCAGAGGGAATTCCTGGCTTCTTTTTCTGGTCAGTGTATTGGCAAGGTGCTGCTCCACTTTGGAAAGGTAAGTGAACCCTGCCAGCTCTCCTGTACAGGGTGCTCCTC
>NW_008448950.1:0-531 GCF_000622305.1 Nannospalax galili
CCTTCCGTGGTGAGGTGCACACGCAGACCCAGCCCTGGCTGAGGATCTATTGACTACTGATAGCTGCTGGGAGAGGCAGAGTCAGTTTTGTTTAAATGTGAGAATGCTGGGTAGGTGGAACAGGCCCCAAGGGATGGCCACACCCAAGGCATTTGGGAAACATGAATTAGACTCCATAGACCTTTAAAAATACTAAAGGAGATAAAGTCAGAAGAGGAGAGAGAGTTATAAAGTGGGAGAGGAGGTAGGAGAGGAGGTCTGAACATGACCAAAATACGTTGTATGAAATTCCCAAAGAATCAATAAAAATTTTAAAAAGAAAAAAATTATCTTCTTTGAGGTAACAAAGTAAAGTATTCAACATCTTACCCCTCATTTCCCTTCTATGGGGGCTTCTCACTATACCTAAGGAGTGACACATCTCTGCATACAAGGTGCTAAAGCAAACGGAAATCATAGGTCTACTTTATTATGGGTTGGCAATTGCCTAAAACAGACTTCACAGTTCTTAACTGTCTTCGCTGTTAAAAC
>NW_008448951.1:0-531 GCF_000622305.1 Nannospalax galili
AGCAGGAGAGCAGCCATAGCTGGAGGAGAGCAGCCACAGCTGGCAACCACAATGTCACACCTTAGATGTTTCCCTGTCTTTTCTGGCTGGCTCACTGAAGAAACATTCACATGTCTACAACCTCAGTCATTTTGACTAACACTTCAACAATAGCTTTGACATGGTCACCCAATTCAGCTCCCTGCAGACTGTGACATTCAGAAACTATGAGGTAATAAACATTTGCTGCCTTAAGAAACAAAATTTTGAGGCAATTTAGCAGATAGCAAAATATAAGCTTAATACAGTAAAGAAAGAGGAACATGTCTAAAATTAAAATGAAGGAGCTCTTCTAGGGCTTTTCTAAATATGTTAATATATTTTGATTAAAGTAATGAAAAAGTACAACTGTCAATATATGATACTAAATATTAGATACAATTACAACCACATATATGATTACTAAAGAAATCTTCTGTGTCCCCAGGAGCCTGGTTCCTCCAAAGGGTGGGGCCTGCTATAGAGAACTGACTGCAGAGAGTTAGCTGAGGA
>NW_008448952.1:0-531 GCF_000622305.1 Nannospalax galili
AGCCCATCAACAACTCCATGAATATAGTCATTATTTCCCTATTTCATAGACCAGAAAGTTGACGTTTAAAATAACTTTCCAAGGTCTTACAATTGTAATCCCAGTACTTAGCTTTGATTCCATGGAATATTTTCATGAAATCATCCAGGCACTTGCTGCTTTGTTTCCAACAGATACATTTTGAGCCCCTTCTTGTACTACGTTCTGCTCATGTAAATCTTGTACTACGTTCTGCTCATGTAAATCTACTTGTGATTTCTTGACCTTGTTTCCACACTTGGACTAGCTGAGAGAAAATAACACAGTGACACTTAACAGTAGATTCTCCACACCTGACTCTCCCCACTGGTATTCTCACACAGATGTGTGGTGCTAGTGATCATTTTTAAAGATGAGAATGCTATTCATCAATGTTGGAGGGTGTATAAATATTGTTAAAGGATTTTCTTACACACCTTGTGTCTTTGTTCTTAAAAAGGACTTTAGCAGTATGAAATGTAAAACACAATTTTTTTTTGTCTTTTTTGAGAC
>NW_008448953.1:0-531 GCF_000622305.1 Nannospalax galili
GGATTTGGGTTAGGGTTATAATAAGGTTAAGGGTTAGGTTTTTGGGGGGATAGGGTTAGGTTAGGGTTAGGGTTAGTTTTAGGGCTAGGGTTATGTACATGCTGGGGGATAGGGTTAAGGTTAGGTTTATGTTTAGGGTAATGTTTGGGGTTAGTGTTATGGTTAGGGTTAGGGTACCTTCAGGATTCAGGTTTGGGTTAGGGTTAGGGTAAGCTTTAGGGTAGGACTTGGGATAGGGATATGTTCAGGTTTAAGGTTATGATTAGGGTTAGGGTTAAGGTAAGGGACACGTTTAGGGTTAGATTATGGTTAGTGCTGAAGTTAGATTAGGGTTAGGATTCGGTTAGGCTTAGGGTTTTGATTAGGGTAAGTGTAAGGGTTAGAGTTATGGTTAGGGTTAGGATTTGGTTAAAATCATGGTTCGGGTTAGTGTCAGGGCTATGGTTAGGGAAAGGGTCACAGTTAGGTTTAGTTTTTAGGTTACATTTAGGGTTAGCACTAGGTTTTGGGTTACGTTTAGTTTTAGGGTTA
>NW_008448954.1:0-531 GCF_000622305.1 Nannospalax galili
AAAAAAATGAAATAATTCCATGCATTTTATCAGACTACAATGCAAAAAAGCTTAAAATCAACACCAAAAGAAGCTGTAGTAACTACACAAACACATGGAGTTTAAACAACACACTCCAGAATGATGAATGGGTCAAATTAAAAAAGAAATTAAAGTGTTCCTGGAGCTAAATGAAAAGGATAATACAACAAAACAAAAGTTCTGGGAAACTTCAAAAGCAACCTTAAGAGGGAAGTTTATACTTCTAAGTATCTACATTAAAAATCAGAAAGAGAGCAAATAAATGGCTTAACACTGCAACTAAAAACTCTGGAAAGGCAAGAACAAATGAAGCCCAAACCAAGACGATAAGAAAAATAACAAAAAATCAGAGGAGATGTTAATGAAATAGAAAGAAAGCAATACAAAGAATCAATGAACATAAAGTTGGCTCTTTGAAAAGATAAACAAAATAGACGAACTCTTAGCTCAGTTAAGCCAAAGAAACAAAGAACAAATTCAAATAAACAAAATCAGAGATGAAAGGGGAAA
>NW_008448955.1:0-531 GCF_000622305.1 Nannospalax galili
ACAAACTTTCATCAGAAAACCTCAGTTCTCCACTTTATAATGTTGAGCTGTAGGAATTCTAGAAGCATCCCATGGAACACTGCAGGCAGGGGACTTTGAATTTTCTCCTAAAACTGCCTGCTCATACTGACTCTTTCTATCCTACCTCCTGTACCCTACTCCCTCTGCCCGAAAAGCCTTTTGTTATCCTGTAGGACTCTGTTCCAGTGAGATCCCTATCTTTGAGTGAGATCTAGTCACCTTCCTTACATCTTTAGAGAACCCAAGGCATTCCAGGCAGAGGCAGCATTCCCGGAGTGGGGGTGCCACCCCGTTCTGAGGGACAGAAAGAAGACACAAGCAGGATGCTCTGGAGAAAACCTTGAACAGGCAGATAACACTAGAAGCCAGAGATCCACTGCAATGTCTCCCAACGTACTTATGAGGCAGCACCATCCATTTATTGATAGTTTCCTAAAGGTTCTGTACATAAAATAATGTGATTTCAGGTCCCAAATAGCTGAGGCATTACTCAACCATCAACATTCTACT
>NW_008448956.1:0-531 GCF_000622305.1 Nannospalax galili
GAGCATTTTTATTAGTAACCTGAGAGACAAGAAACAGTAAATATTCCTATTTAATTACCAAACTAATATAATTGCGACCAAAAGTCAAATTGTCACTGTTTTTGTATACAAAGGAAAAAAAAAAGAAATCCCGGTTTTCAAATTTGGGTGTCAGTATCACCCTGTTCCCCAGCAGGGGGCACTCAAGTCCTTCTTAAAAACTCAAATTTGGTTCCTAGTCCTCTTGCTGCCAAAGTCCTTTGGTGAACTCTGTAGAACAGCAAGGCTGGTAGGGGCTGCCTGGGAGGGCAGCTGGGGCCCAGCTGATGGATGGCCCTGGCCTCTGCTCCAGACCCCAGCAGGACTGGCTTTGCAAGTGTGTACCTGCAGAAGTATGCATTTGGCTGCTCTCTCGACTTCCTTAATAATTTTTAATGAAGGGCCCACATTTTCGTTTTGCAATGGATTCCAAAAATTATGTAGTTAGTCCTTGAAACCATGGCAGCCATCTGTCAGGGTTCTACGTTGGACAGAGACTAAACTGAGTAAATG
>NW_008448957.1:0-531 GCF_000622305.1 Nannospalax galili
CCTGGATAGAACTCCTATATTAAACCTCACCCACCCATGGCTCAGGGACCAATGTGGAAGAGTGGAAAGATTGTAAGAGCCACGATTGTTGTATAATCATAAGGAAAAAAGACTCTTCCAGGCCTCTGGGAGCTTGTTTCATGTGAACTTACAGCAATGGTGTCAGCACGCACAAGACCCATGCAAACTCAAGCAGGCAAAAACCCAGCATAGAACTTGGGAAATGTGCAGCAGGCCCCAACCTTAGCTGAGGAACTATTGGCAACTGAGTATTGCTGGGCGAGGGAAAGTTGATACTCCTTAAGGGAATGACTCTAGATAGACTGACTAGACTCCAGTGAATTAACTCACATCAAGGGACATCTGAGTACAGAAACTTGACTAGATAAATCTTAACATAAATGACAGAATTCATGAATGCAGTGTGGAGGCTATGGGGGGTGCAAATAGGGAAGGGGGCCTGAATTTGATTAAGATATATTGTATGAAATATACAAATGCTTAATAATACATATTTAAAAATTCTCACAG
>NW_008448958.1:0-531 GCF_000622305.1 Nannospalax galili
GGCAGACAGGCCTTAAGAGCTGGCATTGAGTGCCTGGACCTGGCCACAGGCTTTTATGGTATTTCTAGCTTCTACCAGGCCCTTGAGAAGGAGGATAAGAACCTGGGAAGAAGCTTTCCAGGACCCTCTAATAGTGCTCTTGTGTTAGCCAGGTAGCTGTGAAAGATCCCATTTAATTTAACATTGTCAATTCTAAAAGAAAAATTTGATGAATGTGCCAACATGCTGTGTGTGAGCACCATGACAGGTAGCAGATGGTACTGCATGGTTACCTGTGAGTGGCCACTGGCCTCTGTGGGATTCTGCCAAATAATGACTGACAGGAAACTGATGACTGTGTCCCTGATATTACTGAACACAGAAGTGCCTAGGCAGTTACTTTTGATATACTTCAAAAGCAGGCCACTGAATTATCATTTTCTTTTTAACCATTTTAATTTGTTTGCTGGAAGTATGAAGATAATTAAATATATGAGTTGCTTTTGAGAGTACTTTGAATTACTTCCTTAGTGACTGGGATTCCATTTAACT
>NW_008448959.1:0-531 GCF_000622305.1 Nannospalax galili
CTTTTTACACTAGGCATACACAGGATTTCGGTGAGGTTTGAAGTTACTATCTTCAGAGAGTTGGGAAGAAACCTAAATGAGATCAGCAGTGCTTCCTGAGGCCCACCTGGCAAAAGTGCGATAGATAAGCAGACAGTCCGACTCACAGAGGTGCAGGAAGGTAGGATATCTTTACCAGAACCAAGTTAACAGCCTTGTCTGATATTCTCAGGTAGAGGCGGCACTGTCTGGGGAAAGACATGAGACCCCACCTAAAATCATGCCTTCTAAAGGCCTTAAGCTTGTAACATAAAATATCTGTATATGAAACGAGTGTTCCTTCTGTTAGCTCCCTTCACAGCACATGCGGACTGTGCTGGAGTTCATGCTTTTCAGTCGGTGAGCGGTTCTAATCAGTCTATGGGATGAGAGGCGCTTCTCCTTCCCCTTGTCCCTATGGTTTTCCCTGTCTGTCTATCCCGCCTCATGCCACTAAGAGAGAAAGAAAAGAAAAAAGAAAAGAAAAGAAAAGAAAAGAAAAGAAAAGAAAAG
>NW_008448960.1:0-531 GCF_000622305.1 Nannospalax galili
TGTGTGTGTGTGTGTGTGTTCAGGCACACGAATGCATGCAGAGGAGGAGAGGGGAAGATGTGGTTTGATGGAGACCAAAGGGAGAGATATTTCATTGTCTATCTTGTTATAATTTCCCTATTGAGCCATGTGTCAATGTTGGCATATTATACTTGAACACTTAATTGAAGAAATGAAAACAAGTGTTGTAGGTTTGGGGCCAGGGGAGGAGACGGGGCGCCCCAGTTGTGTGATTATCCAGCCACAATGAGTATCTGGTTGGAGCAGGCACCTTGAAGCCGTGCTCAGGGCTCAAGTGTAGGCCAGAAGTGATGGGACTGGGTTCATAATTAAGAATCTGGTTTTTAGCTGGGTATGGTGGCCAACACTTGAGAGGCAGAGGCAGGTGGACCTCTGTGAGTCTGAGGCTAGCCTGGTCCTCATAGTGAGTTCTTAGTCATCCAGGGTTCCATACTGAGACCTTACCTTTTTTTTTAAATGTTATTATTTTTATTTTATGTGTACGCGTGTATTGTCTGCATGTAGGTAAGT
>NW_008448961.1:0-531 GCF_000622305.1 Nannospalax galili
CTTCTAGAGTCTGAGACAGGAGAATCACAAATTCAAGGCCTGCCTGGACTGTAGTGTGCAACTCTGTCTCAAAATAAAAAGTAAGAAAAGAAGGCTTAATGGCAGACCGCTTGCTTAGTATGCATGAGGCCTAGGGCTGTCTTTAATAACAATATACAATTTTTGTCACTGAAATATACATATTATATTGTGCATCTAAATTCATCCTGTTGGTTTGTTTTAATGTGTTTTGATTTATAGATAGTTCAGATTTAAATATTTACCATCCCTTGAAATATTAATCTAATTGTATAGTTTAAAAACTATGCTTAAGTTAATCTTTTTGAGCTGAATTAATTTATATTTTATTATTAAGATGAGAGCCTTTTTCATTATGCTAAACATTTAAAAGCATATTTACAGTACTTAAAAATGAGAAATTCTGATATATAGGACAGCTTTCAGTCCTTAAAATTTTCTTTCTTAAAGTTTAATAATCCTTGTATATATTATAACATAAAATTCACTATTTGAGGAAAATAATTATTAAAT
>NW_008448962.1:0-532 GCF_000622305.1 Nannospalax galili
GACATCATCTCTCTATGGTATTGGTCACCTTTTTCTTCTCTTTTGCGGGATTCAGTCTGGACATCAGGGTGCCCTATTGCCCCTCAATCCTCCTCTCTTCCTTCTCCTCACATGTACCCTGTGGACATGAGTCCTCGCCAGACAAACCACACCCTGTGTAGACAGCCCCCTACCATACTGGGGTGGACCTAGTGGGCCTAGTCTGATGGTCAGTGAGGACTACTCCGTTTTCTCCTGTCCTTCTGGCCACTTTTCCTTGCTGCCCCTTGTGTCTTGGTGAGCTGTAGTTTATTCTGACCAAGCTATCAAAATAACCCCACTTTTTTTCTTTTTTAAGATTTATTTTTATTTCTATTTACGTGAATGTGTGTAACGTAATTTCATGTGTATAGGGGTGCTTGTGGAGGCCAGAAGAGGGTGTTGGATCCTTCAGAGTTACAGGCTGACATGAGCCACCAGATATGGGTGCTGGGAACTAAAGTTGGGTCCTCTGGAAGAGCAGTAAGTGCTCTTAACCATTGAGTCATTTCTC
>NW_008448963.1:0-527 GCF_000622305.1 Nannospalax galili
CTGGTACACATTTTCAAATTCCCTTTGTCCCACTCAAAAGCCACTCCTCTTAAAGTATTCATTACAGCACTGTCCTGCTGCTCACAATCAATCACTATCTTACTCTATTTGAGATGCTATTACAAACTAATGTAAAGTATTTATAAACAATATAAATTCACTTTTCACAGTTCTGGTGACTGAGAAATACAAAATTAAGATGCCAACAGACTCACTATGTGATGAGAGTCTCTTTTTCTCCCTCTCCCTCTCTCTCTCCTTCAAAGATGGCATCTTCAAGCTGTGTCCTCACTTGGCAAAAGTTGACAACTTTCCTCTATCCCTTTTTTGTAAGAGTACTTATCCATCCCCAATTACTTCCCCAAAGGCTCCACCTTTTAAAACTATGACACTGGTAATTAAATTTTAACATATTAATTTTGGAAGTACACAAATATTTAGGCCAGAGCATTAGCCACCCTATAGTTACACTATTATGGGGGAAGACAATGGAGAGAGAGAGAGAGAGAGAGAGAGAGAGAGAGAGA
>NW_008448964.1:0-531 GCF_000622305.1 Nannospalax galili
CCATCTCCTGCCATTCCAATGTCTCTGTTCAAGACACTGGTCTTGCAATGAACTTGTTCCAACGCTCAGAAATGACTTTAAATAACTCCATCATGATGTGATAATGAACTGCTGTCAACTCACAGCATGCAAAATGTCACAGATTATGGAAGGATGGAGGAGATATTAAATCTAGATAGGAAGGGGAAGGATGAAGGCTGTTTCTACAGGGAATGAAAACTGCTACTCTGTTTAAAAGTTACTCTGTTTTCCCTTGGGAGTCAGAGGAGAAGCCAAGTCACATACCAGGTGGAGACACAGAGGCTCTCTGTCTCCTGTGTAATATCCCATTCCTTTGCTCCCTCAGCTGAGGAGGCTCGGCTTCTCTGACCTCCATGTAATGACCTTCTGTTCACTTTTAGCTTCTGCTTCACCAAGTTGACTAGGACCCTGCCAGTCAGTGCTGTGAGCTGTGCCCCTCTGTTCCTGTGGGCTTAACTTAGGCACAACTTTGCCTCCAAGGACACACACCAGCCAGCTTTTACCACACTT
>NW_008448965.1:0-532 GCF_000622305.1 Nannospalax galili
AAAAAAAATTAAAGCCACAGCTTAAAACAAGTTGGAGAGAAGAGAGGTTGTCCTTAGGTACTTCTTAGATAAAATAAAAGTCAGGCTGCTTGTATTTGCAAATGGATCATGCAGACTTCACCCTTCAATATTCATTGCAGCTGTCTCTGAACTGCCAGTTGGTTTGTCTGCAACACTGGCCTCACTGCTATTGCAGAGGTGTGAGGATGTGGTGATTATTTATAGGCTCCTTAGTGACTGCTTGGCTGGACCTGAAAGTTTCTAGAATTGGCCAAGCTCCTGATCTGTAAAAGAGGAGGCTGGTGGTACTCTACTGAGAGTGATTTACATCACATTAGACCTCCCTAGGAAGGAATCCTCAGACTTGGTGCTGTGAAGACTGATGAGAGTGCTGTTTGGGTCCTTGAAAAATATTCTAACCCAATTCCTATACAGGGTCCAAAGATGAGCTCTCCTCCCTCTAGCTCAATTCCCTCTAGGACTTCGAACATAAATACATGCTGAATTTTGTCAAAAGCCTTTTCTGCATCTA
>NW_008448966.1:0-532 GCF_000622305.1 Nannospalax galili
GGAGGCACAGGCAGGTGGATCTCTGTGAAACTGAGGCCAGCCTGGTCTACACATTGAGTCTAGGCCAGCCAGGGCTATAGGGAGACCCTGTGTCAAAAAAGAACAACAAAAACAAAAACCCAAAAGCCTCAACTCAAGGTGTAATCAGTTTTTAGGGATGAGATTGACTCTTTTTCTTTCTTTTTTTTTTTTAAGGCAGGGTCTCCCTGTAGCCACAGTGATCCTGATCCTGGAACTTGCTCTATGGACCAGGGTGGTCCCAATCTCATAAAGATCCCCCTGACTCTGCCTCCCCAGTGTTGGGGTTAAAGGCATGAGCCACCACGTCCAGCTTTAAACTTTCTTTTTGAAACTGGGTTTCATGTAGCTCAGGGTTTGTACCTGGGTTTCATGTAGGCACATAGATCAAAGAAGAATTCAGTCTTACAGGAAGACTCCCTGTGAATACAAAGGAGAGCTGACCTCAGCTCATTTCACAATGCGAAAGCTCATTTCTCAACATAAATGCAAAGGTGCTATAACAAAATGTTAG
>NW_008448967.1:0-531 GCF_000622305.1 Nannospalax galili
TGTGGTATGAGGAATCTAAGCCACATGAACAGGTCTGATCACATGCCAGGATGTCTTCAATGTTTTTAGTATTTACTTATTTAGTTTGTTTTGGGGCAGAGATCCTGGTGATGGAGTCTGTTGTATTTATTTTTATGAGCTCAGCCAAGACACAATAAGTAGTCCTACACTGAATGCAGCTGTTAGACAAAAAGCCACAATTATTTTTCTATATTGATAAGGAAGTGGTCTCAAAGGAGTACAAACAAGTCATCTTGTCTCACTCAACTCAAACTGCTAACTTATGGGCTGGATAGATGGCTCAGCAGTTAAGAGCACTGGCTGCTCTTGAACAGGACCCAGATTCAATTCCCAGCACCCACATTTTGGCTAACAACTATCTGTAACTCCAGTTCCAGGGGATCTGTCACCCTCTTCTGGTCTCCATGGACACTGCAGGCACACAACATTTTATATATATACATATATATGCATAGATATGCAAACAAAACACTATTATACATAAAATAAAAATAAATGAATCTAAAAACA
>NW_008448968.1:0-532 GCF_000622305.1 Nannospalax galili
GACAGGACAGGGCCCAGGCAGAGTCAGAAGACAGAAGCCTGGGCCCCAACACGGGACATAAAATAGCCCGGGCCCATCCCCGACTGACCAACCGACCCCAAGCCACCCCCGTCCAAGGAACAGAGCCCGGGCTCCACATCAGTGGACGAAGGGCCCAGGCCAAAAAGTCCCAAGGGAGAAGCCTGGGCCTGACGGAGAGGGGGCCCACAGCAGCCCGTGAAAAAAACTGAGAAGAACAAAGGTGCCCGGGCCAAAAATGCACAGGGCCAAGGCCAAATCCCCCGGAAGAGGAGCCCGGGCCCACCTGGGAACATGCTGCAGCCCTGAACGACGATTTCCCCAAGAAGCCTCTGCCAAGGTGATGGGGCCCAGGCAAAGAGGCACAACATAGAAGCCCAGGCCCTATGACGTGGAGCAAACAGCCCGGGTACACACCCGCCTGCCCGACCCCAAGCCACCCACGTCTGGGGAACAGAGCCCAGGCTCCGCATCAGTGGACCAAGGGCCCAGGCTGAAAAGTCTGAAGGGAGAA
>NW_008448969.1:0-532 GCF_000622305.1 Nannospalax galili
CAAAAGACTCAAGTGGCTCAGTTGGGTGAGTGGACGTAGTTTGAGAGAGCAACCTAAAGGGAGCTCCCCTGGATGGCCAGTCCTCCTCTCTCAGTACACACCTTAGTGTTCCTGTGCTCAGCCCAGCAGCAGGACAGAAGCTGGGCTCAGAGCATCAACTGTTAGTGAAGCACAAAAGATTTTATTCAAACGCCTATGTCCTCCCCAAAGGACTTCATTAATAAGGGGTGTAGTTGCTATTCTACTTAATTTTCTTATCAGTGTTCAATCTTGACTGTTTTCGGGGGGTTTCTGTGAAAGAACAAGGGAAACTTTATCAAATTAATAGCTATTGAGAGACAAAGACATCTATCAAGTTTAGTGTCATTAGTTTTTCACAACCAAATGAACACAGCCCCCAAAGTACAGATTTTTTATTCTAATTTTATAGATTAATAAAATGTAGCCATAAGAGGCTAGATTCCGATGACCCTAATAATAAATAGGACAGACTATTCACCTGTTCCAAGATTGTCTTCTGTTCTTCTGTAAA
>NW_008448970.1:0-531 GCF_000622305.1 Nannospalax galili
TCAGGAGGCAGAAGCACAGACAGGGGCAGGGCAGGGGCATGGGCAGGGGCAAAGGCAGAGGCAGAGGCAGAGGCAGGGCAGGGGTAGGGCAGGAACAGGTGCACGGAGGTCCAGTCAGGAGCTGAACAGTATCTAACATTGGTTAATGCCACCTGTTCTGCAACACGTGCTGCTGGAGACCAAAGATAACACTACCTACCAGGAGGTAGGACCTCTGGTAGTTAAAGACACGAGTAATTCAATTCTGGAATCCTTGAACCTGAGTCTCTGCCATCTAAAGCCTGGAGCAGTAGGCCCCTAGCTTTAGGCCTTAGAAGATGTAAGAACCTGGGTCTTTCAGTACAACCCTAGACTTGGGGCATTCATAAGTATGGAACCAACACACCAAAAAAGCTTCTGACCTGTTCACAATTTGTATGCAAGTACAGGAAAAGGCACCAAAGAGCCAATTGGTAAAAAAATGAACACTAGAGTTAAATTGAACAGACCTCTGTAGGTAAGGAGAGCAACCTTTCAATTTTAGTTTCCAGA
>NW_008448971.1:0-532 GCF_000622305.1 Nannospalax galili
GATGACCAGTGTCTCTTTATACAGGTGTTGCTGTCCTAAGCGAAGAAGGATGGTGTAATTAGAATATAGCCATTTTGGAGGCCCCTGTGATGGTTTGCTTTAGTTGTTAACATGACACAACCTGGAATCACTTCTAAAGAGAATCCCAGTGAGGGATTGTCTAGATTGGCTGACCTGTGGGTGTGTCTTTGCGGGAATGTCTTGATGGCCTTAATGGGTGTGAGAGGACCCAGCCCACTGTGGGCAGTGCCAGTCCCAGGGGGTCCTGACCAAGTAAGCATGCATTCATGTCTCCCTGCTGTTGACAGGATGTGATGACTTACAACTGGCTATTTTAAGTTCCTGCCTTGACTGCCCGGCTACAATAGACTGTAATCTTGAATTGTCAGCTGAATAAATACTTTCTTCCTTCCCTACCTTCCTTTTGTCAAGACAGTTTATCAAAGTAACGGAAATGAAATGAGGATAGACCCTATGAATTAATGGAGGGAGAGGAGATGGGGAGAGGGGACGGGGGACAGGGATGGAGGAG
>NW_008448972.1:0-532 GCF_000622305.1 Nannospalax galili
GCAAGCTGAATGTGGGCCCCTGATCCCAATGAGGAGTTCAGTGAAGTCATGTCAGTAGCTTGAAATCAGACAGGGCGAGATTCTATACAATGGAAATTGGCACCCTCACCAATCAGGGCTTCCTCTCTGACATGCCTGTAGTGGCTGTCACAGCCCACCACTGTTACTGTGACGCTCAGGCTACTAGAGGGAATTCCTCATGTCACACAGCTCACATGAAGTAGAAAGTGGCACCCAGGCAGCTCAGCTGTAGATTAGGTTTACAAACTTCCCTGGGCACTTAGAACTTGAGATGGCAAATAGGCTGTAACAGAAAGTTTGATATGTGTAGAGGCTGAAGAGACGGAACAAGCAGAGGCAGCCGAGCCAGAGATACAGGAGGGTTTGGGAGCCACACAGAGAGGGTGACCAAGTGGGAGGACCGGAAATGGCACCACAGGCTCAGCTGGCAGCTTTGGACTTACTTAGCAAGGACAAGGGACTATTTTTAAGTTTTATTGTATATACTCATTGTACGTGGCACTGTGTGATA
>NW_008448973.1:0-532 GCF_000622305.1 Nannospalax galili
GAGGGATGGATGGATGGAGGGAGGGATGGAGGGATGGAGGGATGGAGGGAGGGAGGGATGGATGGAGGGAGGGAAGGATGGATGGAGGGAGGGAGGGATGGATGGATGGATGGAGGGGTGGAGGGATGAAGGGATGGATGGAGGGATGGATGGAGGGAGGGAGGGATGGAGGGAGGGATGGAGAGAGGAGGGATGGAGGGAGAGATGGAGGGATGGATGGAGGGAGGGATGGATGGATGGAGGGATGGAGGGATGGATGGACGGATGGACAGATGGATGGACAGATGGACGGATGGACACCAAATCTGCATCTGCTTCCACATAGCAGACTCAGAGCTGGAAGAGCAGGAAGATTTCCTACAAAGTGACTTTCCCAATAAACATATTTAAAGACAGCTTTTAGCTGAGGATGTAGCTAAATTGGTGGAACACTTGTCCAGCGCCACGCTCTGCAGCACCACAGTGCACACAGTGGTGCACATCTGTAATTTCAGCACTAGAGGTGGAGGTGAAGGAATGCAGATTTCAAGTC
>NW_008448974.1:0-531 GCF_000622305.1 Nannospalax galili
CAAGAATAGCCAGTGTTCTTAACCACTGAGCTATCTCTCCAGCCCCCAGATCAGATCAATATAGTTTTGATTTGTATTTCTCCAATGGCTAAGCTCCATTTCTCTAATGATTGAGCTTTGTTTCATGCATTCATTAGCCATTTGTACTTCTTTTGTGAGCTGTTTGTTCAATTCACTTGCCCAGTTATTGAATGAATAATTTGGTGAGTTTGGGAGGTTAAGCATTTGAGTTCTTTATATACCATGGATATTAATCCCCTGCCAGATGTACAGCTGGCAAAGATTTTCTTCCATCCCATGGGCTCTGTCTTCACTGATGTCTGCCTTAGTATACAGAAGCTTTTGAATTTCATACAGCCTAGAGTCCTTTTATGAGAGCACTAATTCCATTTATGAGGGTTCAGACTTCATGACCCACCATTTCCTGTTAAGGCTTTGATATGCAGTATCTCCCCCAAAGGGCAGTGTGTTAAAAGCTGGATTCTGGGGCTGGAGAGATGGCTCAGCAGTTAAGAACACTGACTGCTCTTG
>NW_008448975.1:0-532 GCF_000622305.1 Nannospalax galili
AGGAATGTCAATTTACTCTTTCCCAGGTCTTCTAAAGGCAAAATCCCTAACACTTGGTTGTTTCTTCTAGAATTGACTTCTATGTTGCAAGTATTGCTTATTTATCCCTTGATTTTCAAGATATTCATCACTAGAGCTCTACGTGGGAAGTCTTTACAAAAGACAGTCCATGTGTCTTTTCCCACTCCTGTCATCATCTCCACTGGGCTTCATTTCTTGTCTTTGGAAAAAGTTGAAGCCCACATTTCATAATCAATCCAGTTAAATCAGTGTTCATCATGTATACGCAAATAGGATTCCCAGCAGAGACACAGGCTGTACTATGATCATCTCTGTGGGGGATTTTGTACATATTGAGACATGAACGGCTATCTCCTTTTCTTGGCTTACTTCGTTTCCCATGTATCTACCAATAATTCTACCCAAATGCTACAGAGGAGGCACAGAATACGTTTCGCCATGATCCACCCAGCAAGTTATCCACTAGCACCATTGTTTACATGGAGACACACCCCTTCTTAGCCCTCCATTC
>NW_008448976.1:0-532 GCF_000622305.1 Nannospalax galili
CTTTTGGCTAGGGAAAGGGATTCGTTTAGGCCTTGTAGACTGAATTTGCTCCAAAGAATTAAATAAATTCTTCTCTCTCCATTTACAGTTTTGGAAGGGCTGAATGGGACCTTACAAATCTGAGCTCTTCTTTAAAAATACAACATAAACTTAATAAACAAACACATGGAATTCTGATTAGGGCAATATTACAGGTTTTCAGTTGGGAAATATAAGCTTCCATTTAGTCCTTAAAATAATAGTTGGCTCTCCAGTATGGAACTGCCTTGGCTTCCACTAAAAGTAGTTAACCGCCTACCAAAATGCTACTGTCATGTGCTTTCAATATGACCTGGCTTAGCCACTCTACAGCTCCTAGTCAGAGGGTTTACGACCTAAGCTAAGCAATTTCTGCTTTTACTTTAATTGCAGATCGGATTATGTCATACCCTGCTTCACCTTTTAATGGCTTTCTACTGTTCTTGGTTTGCAGGAGGAATACCAGCCGGCCTGAGGCCTGAGGGAGCCTTCAGGAGGTGACTCCTGCTTCTTT
>NW_008448977.1:0-532 GCF_000622305.1 Nannospalax galili
CACACACACACACACATCCCAAAACAACCCAATCCCTACACCTAATTTGTAGAGCCTGGCTTAGCATTCCTGATCGTATGATAGGATTCAAATAAATCCTGAAAGAAAACCCAGTTTTGTCTCTTCTAAACCAACTGAAGGCCTCTAGAACGCCAGAGCTTTTCCTACCGCAACTGGTGTTGGGCTAAGTCTTACTATCATCACTACTATATTAACAGGCTTCAAAGTATAGAAAAGGTGACAGCCTCTTTGCCCTTCTAAATAGTCTCAAAAAAAAAAAAAGAAGAAAGAAAAAGAAAGCCAGAATACGTCCGCTACAGCTTCCCAACAAATAGGTTATTTCAAGAAAAGACATCCAATCATGTTGGCTCTGATTACTGGCAATAACTTGGAAGTCTTAAGAAATTTAACAACTTCAGCTAAAAGCAATTAAACTGAACCGTTGACAAAAATCACCCCCAGACTCAGCAGAGCTACAGATGCCCAAGGCACAGGAAGGCTTACCGATTCGCTGGCCTCTGTTCAGAGTCCC
>NW_008448978.1:0-528 GCF_000622305.1 Nannospalax galili
GAGAGAGAGAGAGAGAGAGAGAGAGAGAGAGAGAGAGGCAGAGAGAGAGAGTTAAAGAAATGGAGTGATCATAGATAGATGGATAATATAAAGGTAATAGGTAGCTGACAGGCAGATAGATGATAAATGGGTTTGCCTTGACTATTTAATAGTCTATATTTAAAATATCTAGCAGTCTGGTGTATGATAGTCTCATACATACATACATACATACATGAGTAAGACACTCGGGTTGCTGGGGATTAAACCATGCCCTGTGATGTAAACCGAAAAATGGTCCAGGGAACAGGAGGGTATCTGACAATGTCGTGAGGGTTAAAGGAAAGAAGACACTTTAATTTCTCTGGTGGGTGGAGGGAGGGGATTACTAGGAGGCAGTGTTGGGTTTGGTGTGTTCATAGGACAACTGAATGACATGTTTTCTGGAGGGGAAATGAAATGCAGTAGTAGCTGCTTTTCCTGTACAAATTGCTGAAATATAAGCACATAGCCATCTGAAACACATCTTCCTGAGAGTTATTTGCACAA
>NW_008448979.1:0-532 GCF_000622305.1 Nannospalax galili
AAAAAAATTTTTAACAGAGCATAGGATAGGGGTTTATTTACAGAAGAGTGAGTCCCCCATATTTACAGCTGTGCTGTAAAGTCCACACTCAAATACAGATACTGTGACCTCCTGACAGCTGCACAAAATGGTGAAAGAGGTGCCTCTTGGTGTTCTTGACTTATATGTCCTTTGCCCTTCCCCCCACCTGCAACTAACATTTACTGAGGGGTAACTGACTCCACCCTCAACTCCTTGATGAGCATGAGAAGGAGGTGTGACTCTAGCTTGCTGGCATAGTGGTTGGAGGACATCTCCAGTTAACACTCCACCCCTTCCTCCAGCTCTTACATTCTTTCCAGCAAACTCTTCTGCAACAGTCTCTGAGCCTTGGAGGGGGTGGTAGGTATGGGATAATCTTCCTCCCATGTGACAATGCACTGAATATTTGGGTCTCTGCATTATCTGTTTTCCATGGACTGTTGGCCAGTTTGAGTGGGAGTCTGTCTACTATACAAACACACACAGCAAGAAGCAAGAACATCTAAACAGT
>NW_008448980.1:0-532 GCF_000622305.1 Nannospalax galili
CAAGAGTTGGAGCAGACTCAGAATGAGCTCACCAGGGAGCTGAAGCTCAAGTAAGTACTTGGCCCTGCATGGTTCCTTGCCACCTACTGAGTCAGTGGTCTCACTGGTCCTGCTGCCTGCTTCTCACCAGGTTCATCCTTGCCACCCTGCCGCGTCTTGCTTATTTCTGAGGAAGTCATTTTTCATCTGGCTGCATTCTGGGAGGTCAATACATGGTCTCCAAGTTCTCTTCTACCTTAGCTTCTGGCCTGGTCCCTGACTACTGATGAGAGGGAATCACTTATTAACTTCTTATTGTGAACTTTTTTCTGATCGATCTAACGAACATCTAAGTACTCATTAACCAGATTCAAACATACTTTTAATTTTAAGAACCACTGTTTTCAGGCTGGGCATGGTGGCCTTTAAAATCAGAACTTGGGAGGCAGAAGCAGCCAGTTCTCTGTGAGTTTGTGGCCAGCCTGATTCACAAAGTTCCAGGCTAGCCAGGGCTACATAGTGAGACACTGTATAAAACAAACAAACAAACAAA
>NW_008448981.1:0-532 GCF_000622305.1 Nannospalax galili
CAAGTTTTCAATAAGAAACATATACACAGTTGGGAAGAATACAAGGTCAGATGAAGGACATTTGTACACTGTAGACTGTATGCAGATGGCAGGTGCTGAGCGTTCTTCCTGGCTCCACGGTAGCATGGGTCTGCTTCACTGCCTTGTTAGGGTGTGAAGGACTTAGTTTGATGCTGCAGTTTTCCCAGTCTACATCAATGAAGAGAGGGTGATGTTTCAGTTCTTGGTGGACTCAGTTTAAATAGAAGCGCGGTTAACCATGAAAGGCTATAAAGTGTCCCATCACATCCAGATAACAAAGATTAAGAATTATTGCTGTGGGGGCTGGAGAGAGGACTCAGCTGCTAAGAGCACTGGCTGCTCTTGGAGAGGGCCCGGGTTCAAATCTCAGCACCTACATAACAGCTAGCAACCATCCTTAACTCCAGTTCCAGAGTATCCGATGCCCTCTTCTGGCCTCCTTGGGCATTGCACGACACCAGTGTAGTCACATACATGCAGGCCCGCTTCTAGCTACCAGTGGTTGAAAAGG
>NW_008448982.1:0-532 GCF_000622305.1 Nannospalax galili
ACCTTGACTATAGTCCACCTGATGTTTCCTTACCTGTAAATCTGAAGCTAACATGACAAGGGCTTTAGATCTGAGAACATTAAAAAGCACATCCAACAAGCCCCAGAGCAAACACAACTGAATTATGTACAATACATACTCGGTAACAGTATTCAGATTTCCAGTAGACAGTAAGATTTGCTCCCAGGAGTTCATTGTGAATGAGCAGCAAAGCCTGGTCCATCTTCAGCTCCATGTGCTTTTTTTCATCTAAATCGACAAGAATTAGAAAAGTTACAAAATAAAACAACCAGGCATCTGAAAAGTATACTAGAGGCACAAATACCCACACTCTAGGGCTTGTGGGGGTCTTCAAAACAATGCCCCCTGTGTATAAATTTGTGTGCAAGGACGCATATGTGCCCTTTTGCTCAGAGGGCTCCACTACAAATAAGGACTCCATTAACACGATTCACATCCAGTGTTACAACAACTGTGTAAGGAACTAACATTCAACAACACTGAATTCAGCAGTCTGCATGTATTTGTTACT
>NW_008448983.1:0-532 GCF_000622305.1 Nannospalax galili
GGCCAGTGAGGATAGACTTAATTTACAGTCTATCTGTGACCTGGGACCTATGTTAGGAAATTATGGCCGCAGCAGTTTATTGGTGAGACATATAAAAGAGTATAGACAAAAGAATAATGGAGTGAAGTTATTTATGAAAGTTGGCCACAGCTACTTAGGGCATTGGAGAGGCTGACCTGGGTGTACCCAAGAACAATTTGACAATTAGGGTCTTTGTTCTGTGGTTGCCTGTCCACCCTCACCATCACCTAACATCCACAGGGAACTGTACCACACTTCAGTAGCCTCAGAATATATTGTGAGGAGGTCAAGCAAAGGACTGAGACAGGCAGAGTATAGCCCATGCCCTCTCTGTGGATGGAACTCCTCCAGCCTCTTGCAGAGCCAAGTCCCAGCTAGAACCTCACAACTTCCTGTTCATGGCCCATTCACAGCAGTCCCTACTGAGCCCTTGACATGCAGGAAAATCAGAGTACTTCAGCATTTATCTCTTGAAATTTGTGATAAAAGTAAAGGAGGATGGCTAGAGAGA
>NW_008448984.1:0-532 GCF_000622305.1 Nannospalax galili
AACTCACTATATAGACCAGGCTGGCTTTGAACTCACAGAGATCCGCCTGCCAAGGTGTGCACAACCACGCCTGGCGTAATATGACAATTTTAAGACACTGTTTAATTGGAAATTCAGTTCAATCATATGACTATTTTTTAGAAACTTGAGTTCCTCGGGAGAGGAGATACTAAGCATTTGAATTTTGCAATTTTCACAGGGCTAAAATGAGGCTAGATGTGGCCAGTACAGGACTTCCACCTGATGAACAGCAGAGATTTTTCCAAGCATTCTGAAGTAAGGCCTGTCCTGGACTGTTCTTGTGATGAATAGTTTACGATGGCAGAATCATCCCCACTTTAAACCCTTCACCTTGTAAAAGCACAAGCACAAGCACCTGTTCATGGTCAGCTATGGTATGTTTTGTTGTGTTTCCAACTTCTGATATAATTCTTGTTTTTAATTTGGTAAAATATTGAGTTGTGGGCGAGGCCTGGTGGCACACACCTTTAATCCCAGCACTCCAGAGGCAGAGGCAGACAGATCTCTGTGA
>NW_008448985.1:0-528 GCF_000622305.1 Nannospalax galili
TGTGTGTGTGTGTGTGTGTGTGTGTGTGTGTGTGTGTAGTTAGGCAGGAGCAGGCATCAGGGCCTCTGAGGCCACAACTGTCTCTTGGGCCCGCACAGCCTGCTCTAAAGCGTCCCTGCAGCTAATGTCAAAGGCTCAGCTGACTAGACACACAGCTTCGAGGATGGAGTTAACAGACATGCTAATTGTGGTGACCTGCCCTGGCTGCCTATTCCCAGCCTAGCCTGGGTCCCAGATGTGGCTTATTTCTCCAGAAAGCAATTGATACTTTGCAACCCCAGGGTCAAAGCACTTTCCCTCTGAAGATTACAGATGGCAGAGTATCGGCCTGCGACACCAGACTGACCTGTTCCACTTTGACGGCACAGTTTAAGATCGACCTCTAAGTTTAATGGAAACTCCTTTCAAAAGAGCAAATGATCTGTGGTAAGTGCCAGAGCCAGAGCATGTGGTAGGGGATGTTCTTGTGACTTTGATGTTTTAGGCTTGCTTCTAAGGTTGTGTGTGTGTGTGTGTGTGTGTGTGTGT
>NW_008448986.1:0-532 GCF_000622305.1 Nannospalax galili
GGAGAGGTGGATATGCTACATAGGTGATACATATGAAAAGAGTTAATGTGGCCCAGGCATGGCGGCGCAGGCCTTTATTCCCAGGACTCCAGAGGAAGAGGCACGAGGATCTCTATGAGAGTCAAGCTAGCCTGGTCTGCATAGCTACTTTCTGGATGAGCCAAGGTTACAAGTTCAAACTAGTAAACATTTAGAGAAAGAAAGTGTACAGGCCCAGGCCCTTGGGTGTATTTACCTGAAAAGAAGTCATCTCTACCTTCCTTCTGTGGCTTTCCAATAGGGCACTACATAAAACATCTTCTCATTCTTTCCAGAAATTTCCTTTCAGCTCGCTGAAAATCCACTTCACCTGCCAACAGGAGGAAGAAGCATGACACAAAATAAAACAGGCCATTATACTGTCTTCTGTCACAGTAGATGCGCAGGAAGAAAGCTCAACATAGAGATCACAACAGACTTTTCTGCTTTCCTGCGTTCAAGTGGCCCACCCTGGCAACAAGATCAAGAATTTCTACTACATTCATGGGAATGT
>NW_008448987.1:0-532 GCF_000622305.1 Nannospalax galili
TTGAGTTGCAATGTTGTCATTTATTTGTGTTCTTTCCAATTTTTTGATGTCTCCCACCTACTGGCCTCTCTCCAGGGTAAGACAATCATGCCCTCCATGCTCTGATTCCCCCAGTCTCATTCATTCACCCTCCCATCTTCCTTACTTGGGCCCCAGACTCCTAGGGAACCAATACTGCTTCCTCATCCTTTTCATCGAGAACAACATAGTGCCTTCTCTCGGCCCCAGGAGCACTGCCTCTGGGCTTTGCCCTACCCTCACCTCCCTCTGCTTCCTTGGGCCTGCAGGACCTGCCATAGGCCTCTCTCCTACCTGTAGGCCTCTCTCCAGGGTAAGTCCATTGCGACCTCTGAACCTTGACTCCCACAGCCTCATTCACTCTCCCATCTCCCCAGCAGTTCTCTCCTCTGAGTTTGAGTTCTACCCCATTCCTTGTCTTGTGGCGCCAGACACCTGGGGAACCAATACATCGAGACCAATGTAGTGCCTTCTCTTGGCCCCAGGAGCACTGCTTCTGGGCCTGGCCCCACCC
>NW_008448988.1:0-529 GCF_000622305.1 Nannospalax galili
GTGTGTGTGTGTGTGTGTGTGTGTGTGTGTGTGTGTGTAGGTGTTTGCATATGCACACTCAGTCAAAAACAGGCAGCGTTTTGGAGAACGTAACTATCAGCTTGCAATTCCGTATCTGTGGTAGGCTGCCATAATCCACCCCGTGCACTGAATTCCATTCCATTTCTGTTCATGAATCTGGAAGACCTGGCTTTCGTCTCCTTGGTAATGAGGCTCGCCACTCATTCAGCCTGTTTCTGGAAAGACTACAGAGTGGGGAGGGCTATTTCCTCACCCCAGGTCCCTCTGACTGAATCATTGACCCCAAGAGGATGAACAGCAGCATGGTTTCCAAGACAACAGTATTCAGGTGCATTCCTACTTGTGAGGCCCTTCTCTGTGCCTGCCTGGCCAGAAAGTGAGAAAGGAGACAGTACATAGAATCAAAACACAGAATGTTTGAGACTGGTTTACATATGTCTTTAGAATAAATATCTAAAGCATAGCTCTCCAAAGAGAAGGCACCCTAATACTTTGTGAAAAAAAAAAA
>NW_008448989.1:0-532 GCF_000622305.1 Nannospalax galili
TTCCTTCACTGAGAACACTGCTCCCCTTCTCAAATACTAATTCACGTATTCTCATGTTTGAGTCTATGTATTCTAGTCCAGTGATTTGTCTAACAATTCTCAGTGCAGCTCCATGTTGCTATGTCACATGGTTTTGTGTCCCCTCAGATGCCATAGGTGTTACAGGGTAGGGAAAAATAACCAGACACCCCATGGATTGCTTTCTCAATGAATTGACACTCAGATCTTATTTGTTAATTTCTATCTTAATGAATAATTTGTGATTTTTGAGCAGTCTGGAACAAAGAGAACTTATGTCTCATAATTTCCAAAATTTATTTCAAGTATTCTCATGTTCTTTGTTCTATGATTTTCCCAAAGCCTGTCTTCCCTCTTGGGATGTCAGTTCATTGCACATGGTACTGACTGTGTAGAAAGTCTGTCCTTCACATTCTCAAATGCCTCCATCCAGAGGATGTGCAGGACCTGTTATGGGACATCCTGCCAACTCTGCTCTTCCCCTCCTGTCATGGATAACTCTGTTTTCAAAAAA
>NW_008448990.1:0-532 GCF_000622305.1 Nannospalax galili
CCATACTGTAACAGCCTGAGGATGAGCTACTGGAGTCACTGCAGGGGGCCCAGATGAGGACAGACATTGCTGGCTTTGATTCTCAATTCCCATTAAATTTGGCCCACATTTTCTGACTGCAAGTGTGTATCTGTTTGGAAAGCCTGAAGTTGGAGTGAGGCCCTGCTGCCTTGCCATGCTCTATGCCAGCTCCTCCGGTCTGTACAAGGGTTTCTAGCTACACAAAGCATTGTTCCCTACCACTCCTCCCTGCACCCTCCATGAGGGAGACCTGCCTCCAGGTCTTCTCTAGCTCCCTGGATCCACTTTCTCTCTACCTCAGGGACTTCATGGGGTTGGCTCTGCAGATAGTCCCTTGTTAACTTGACACCATAGCCCCCTTGTCACATAATCCTACAGGACCTCATGGCTCTGATGGTACCAGTCCGAGACTGGAAGCCCTGCCCAGGTTATGCAAGATGCAACACTTGGGAAGACTTGCCCTCCTCAGTAACACAGCAGCTCTCTGTGTCCTCAAAGCAGCATTTTGAAA
>NW_008448991.1:0-531 GCF_000622305.1 Nannospalax galili
TCCAGGGGATTTGACACCCTCTTCTGACCTCTGTGGGCATTGTATGACATATATGCAGACAGTACACTCATACACATTAAATTTAAAAATATAATAAAGAAATTTTTTAAAGATTTAAAAATGGTTAAAACTCATTGTGGTAATGGTACCAAAACTCTGAAAATTTTCAACCAATTAATAGGGCATTTTTAGGTGAATTGTATAATAATGTGAATTATATTTTAACAAAGGTGCTATATGAAAAATAAAAGGCATATGTATATATATAATATGATTCCATTTTGTGAGAAAACATTTTTTATTATTTTTATGTTATGTTTATGAATGTATCACCTGCATGTATGTAAGTACATCTGTATCATGCAACGTCTGTGGAAGTCAAAGAGGGCATTAGATTCCCCTGGAACTGGAGTTATGGAGAGTTGTTAACCACCGTGTGGGTGCTGGGAATCAAACCCAGGTCCTCTGTAAGAGCAGCCAGGGTTCTTAACCACTGAGTCATCTCTCCAGCCCCAAGAAAACTTTTTTTTT
>NW_008448992.1:0-531 GCF_000622305.1 Nannospalax galili
CCAGCACCCACATGGCAGCTAACAACCATCCTTAACTCCAGTTCCAGAGGACTGGACAACCAGGCAGAAAGGACTGGAAGGAGGAAACCGAGGCACTGGGGATAGGAGGTAAGAAGGAGGAAGAGAGGAGAGGAGGGAGGAGAGAGGATGGGGGCGGGGGAGACTGAGTGACCAGGATGACAGAAGAGGAGATAAGGGAAGATCAGAAAGGAAAGCAAAAGGGAATTTCAGGGTCTGAAATCTAAACAACAACAACATAAATAGTTGAGCATGGTGGCACTTGTCTTTAGTCTCAGCAGTCAGAGGGCAGAAGCAGGTGGATCTCTGTGATTCCAGGCAGCCACTGGTTCATAGTGAGACCCTGTCTCAGAACAAACAAACAACAAACAAACAAACAGCAGGGGTGAGTCACTGCAGGAGCACTCAGACCTGACATGGTCCACTTCTGGTGTTTCCTTGATGTCTGACAGGCAGATCCAGGTTTTTGGGCCCCAGAGAACTGAGGTAGTTGAAATAGGTAACCCTCAGGTA
>NW_008448993.1:0-532 GCF_000622305.1 Nannospalax galili
TCCAGCTCCAGGGGATCCAATGCCTTCTTCTGGCCTCTGTGAACACCTTCACACACATGGCATACACACGTGGCATATACACGTGGCATATGCACACACATACATAGAAAGGAAAATGAATCATTTTGGGAAAAAATCAAATGAGATTCTTGAAATCATGCAATTTGTTACTTTTGTTCAATTTTTAAAAATGGACTATTAAGCCAGTATATTAAGTGCTGTAGTAAATGCTCCAGAGGGAAGAAAATAAGCAGGGTAGGACTCGAGAGTACTAGCTGAGAGGAAGGATAGGGTCAAGGCAAAGAGGCCAGGGAGGAGGTCTCTCATAATGTGATGTTTGAGCAGAGAAGTCAAATGTCAGTCAGATCAATGAAGATGCCTGAGGGAAGATTATCTCAAGCAGGAGGAAAAGAAAATGTCAGGGATCCTCCCAGAAAGGTGTTAGGATTTTCAAGAAATAGAGGAGCATGGGTGCAGGATGCAGGGACTTGTATGTGCTGGGGATGAAGGAGGGGCAGACAGTCCACATCCT
>NW_008448994.1:0-532 GCF_000622305.1 Nannospalax galili
TCCGCAGTTTCTAATGTTCTTCCATGCTCAGGTGGAAGGATTAATTTCCTCTCTATTGAAGAACTCATAACAATGTGCGTCTTCTTTGTGGTCCGAAGGAGAGATGATCTCAAGTCCTTCCAGGCTATTTTTCCAGACTCACATTCATGTGCTTAGGAAAGTTCATGTAAGGTACTATCGCTGTTGATACTGTCACAGTCCACTCACAGGACAGATATCTACCTTGTCTACATGTTCTATCTGCCCTCATAAGGAGAGTCATTTTGGATTTATAGCTCCACAATGGCTAAAGAAATCTTTTACCCCAGGCCTTACCCTCCCATTCCGGATCATGGAACTCTTCCCAAGGAAGAAATACTTAGAGATCAGCAGATGTTACTCTATTATCCAATTATGTCAACCTTCCCTGGGCTACTGAACAAATGAATGTCAGGTATCAAACTTGTCTGCCAGTGGGTGCACATCTGACTAATGTCTTACCTACCCTGAAACCTGCAGTAGAAGCTCCCAGGTGCTACACAGAAAGTACATC
>NW_008448995.1:0-532 GCF_000622305.1 Nannospalax galili
CCTGTATGTATGTATGTGTGTGTGCACACCCATGTCCTGTGTTCTTGGATAATGGTATCAGGAGGTGGACTTCATGGATGGGTTAGTGATCACAGAAAAGACAGCCCAGGTGCTCCTTTGGCCTCTTTCCCAGCCCAGTTGTCCTGCAGAGTTCACAGACTGACAGCCACACGCCTGGGCAGTGAGGCCCCAGGGATCTCACTGGAAGCTCCTCTCTGTCCCTTCTGCTCCAGTAAAGTGGAAAAGGACTGGGACATTGGAGGAGGTGGGAGGTAGGGCCCTCACAGGATCTGGAGCACGGCTGAGCCCTCTCCACTCAGAATGTCGGGAGATGCTGGACAGTTCCTTAGCACAGGTGCAGAGTGAACCCAGGCACTCAGAGGCATTGATGAAACCTTGGGAGAAGCCAGACTCTTAAACCTCCCGCTGGAGGGATGAAGGCTGTGTCTCTACATCTCCATCTGGAAACATCAGGAAACCAGCCAGTCATAGAAGAAGCCAAATTTAAACAATGTCTTCTAATTGATGGGGG
>NW_008448996.1:0-532 GCF_000622305.1 Nannospalax galili
CCCAGCTGGCTTGGAACTCATTATGTAGACCAGGCTGGCCTTCAACACAGAGATCTGCCTGCCTCTGCCTCCACAGTGCTGGGATTAAAGGTGTGAGCCATCATGCCTGGCTCCATTATTCCTTTTTTATTTAACGAATGTTGAACACACAAAGAATTTAGTCAGTTGGAGCATAAAATGCTTGAGAAGAAACCAAAGGCATGTGGGGCAGGCTGAAGGGTTCCACAGGCCATGCAATAAGCATCTCCCGCATTCTCAGACATGTGCTCTGTAACTGTTAAGCTTTTTACTATTAAAATTGCAAGTGTATGAAAGAAGAGAAAACAGCACCATAGCCAAATGTTTTCATCCTCTAACCTCAGTAATCTTTCTGAGGAGCAACCTCAACTAATCAGATTCAGCAGGCATGTTTAAACAGAGAAGTGACAGACTACATTTCTGTTTTAGAAAGAAAATCCTAGCTGGGCATGGTGGCACTCTGGGAGGCAGAGGAGGGTTGATCTCTGTGAGTTCAAGACCAGCGTGTTCTACA
>NW_008448997.1:0-532 GCF_000622305.1 Nannospalax galili
ATGTATGAAATTTAAAAAGCTCAATAAAAAGTCAATAGACAAGAAGAAAATGTAAATAAAAATAGTGCTGTCAATTGTACTTAGAGAGACTGCCAGGAAGAGCACCTTTTAGGTTATAACTTGTTATCAGTTATTTCACACTTGTAACTGTACAAAATAAATTGGTGTTTTCAAAATACTTGAACACATTTTAGTTGTGAAATGTTTTTAAAAAGTTTAAAAATCAAATATTAATATCAGATTTAGTAAATGTGTTTGACATATTTGTTTCATGTCTTTTGTTGTAAAAATGCATTGATTATGGTGACTATATTTGGATTCTTACTGATGATATCATCCCACATGCTCCCTGATCACACCTGTGCTTGGGCTGATGATATCCCTTCTCCATTTACATTGTTGTGTGTTTGTCAGACTTACCTGTTCTCATCACAATCTATTGATTTGGGCATTTTTACTGTTTACCTTAACAGGGGCACATGCATCTGTGTAGCTAACTTTGTTGTTTCTATAGTACATCTACACAGATTCA
>NW_008448998.1:0-532 GCF_000622305.1 Nannospalax galili
CAGCTGACTGGAGTGTGCACTGGGGAAGTCTCCCTAAGGAAATAGCATCACACCCCACTCTCTGGCAAACTGAGACATACTACGTAGATGAAAGGGAGGGTATTTCTCTAGATCGAGAAAACAACTCATGAAAATTCCTTTGAAACAGAAAAATGAAACTGAGACAAGTAGCCAGAGCATAAGGGTTTCTATCACCTCAACCATTGGTATTTTGATGTCTGGCTTCATTAATTTTACTCTTCTGCTAGTTGCCTAATTTTAAAAATATTTTTATTTATTATTTTATTTTTTTAATGTGTATGAGTGTATTGTCTGCATGTGTGTGAGTATACCCATGTTGTATAAGGCCCTCGGAGGTCAGAAGAGGGCTTCGGATCCTCTGGAACTGGAGTTATGGACAGTTGTTAGCCTCCATGTGGGTTCTGGGAATTGAACCCATGTCCTCCGCAAGAACAGCCATCTCTCCAGCCCCTTCCATTGGGTATCTTTTAAACTACAATCATACTCTTGTTTGCTCTGTGTGTGTGTGTGT
>NW_008448999.1:0-532 GCF_000622305.1 Nannospalax galili
CTCTTGAAGTAAAGTGGACTTAGTTTGATGGAAAGTGCTTACAGGAAGGAAGAAGAAATCTGCATTATGGAGCCAAGTACAGACGATCTGTGAACATCTGGAAAAGCCGGTTCCAAGGCCGAGATGAGTGGGCACCTCGCGTAGTACTAGTCTGCCACCTGCTGCTGAGAGAGGCATAGCAGTCAGAGGGGGACATCCACTGCCGGGAATCGGAACGAGCAGAAAAGCCTGGGTCCTCCTTCGGAGCGGCCACTGCTCTTAACCACTCAGTCGTCTCTCCAACCCCGACACATTTTTTTTAAGATGGGGTCTTACTTTGTTGCTCAGGTTGATCTTGAGCTCGTGGACTTAAGCAATCGTTCTGCCTTAACCTCCACAGTACGGCAACTACGTGAGTGCACCATCACACCCGGCCAAGTACAGATGTCTCAGGGACGTGCACTTCCTTTGTTTTGGGAATGAGTGAACAAACTGACTGTTTTCCAAGGTGGCCATATCGTTTTATATTGCAACCTGACCCACTGCATCCTCA
>NW_008449000.1:0-532 GCF_000622305.1 Nannospalax galili
TACTGGGGGTTTAGGTAAAATAAGCATACCCTCAAGCTATCCATAAGTAATCACTGGAGAACTATTTTGGGAGCACAGTTTAAAGAGAAAATCCACAGTGTAACTAGGGAATTAGGTCTCAGTGTACACCACAGTGTAACACTCGTCCTGAGGATTATGAAGGCCTGCCTCTCAGGCTATGGGGAAGGATAATACTGGAAATCCACAGAGCTCCCTGGATGAGAGTCCCAGCTTTGCCACTAAATGCCCAAGTGAGTTTGAGAAAGTTAATGACACTCTTCAGACCTCCAGCTACTTCATCCTTAAAACAGGTATAATAAATTTCTACCCAGTAGACTTACCACAAGACGTTAAGTGTATAAAGGATTCATATGAGTGAATGAATAAATAAATGAGTTAGAAATTGCAAAAGGCTCAGAAAATTTAAATTTTCATTCCAATATAAGATAGCTAATTGAATAACTATAATAACAGTGTATTACTATATGCTAAATTTGAGTGAGTATAAACGATGTCAGGCACTATTCTATTT
>NW_008449001.1:0-532 GCF_000622305.1 Nannospalax galili
GCGCCGTGGATGGAGCAGGAGGGGCCGGAGTACTGGGAGCGGCAGACGCAGGGCTAAAGAGAGCCCAAGGTATTTCCAAAGGAACCTGCGGACCCTGCTGAACTACCAGAGCGACGACGGTGAGCGACCCAGGCCCGGTGGGAGGTCACCACCCTCCAAGTCCCTCGGTCAGCCCCGAGTCGCTCCGGATCCCCAAGTCCGAGGTTCAGCCAGCAGAGACCCTTGACCAGGAAGTGATGCAGGGAAGCTGACTGGGATTTGGATTCAGTTTAGGTTTAAGTCCTCCTTCTGGGCTATTCCAGGTGGGCGGGGCTGACCTGTGGGCAGGGCCGTTGGGGGCGGGGCTGGCGTTGGGGGCTTGTTTGTGGGCCGGACTATGTGGGCGGGGACAGGCTCCCACGTCTTCCAGCATTTTTTGGCTGTGATGTGGGGCCTGATGGGCACCTCCTCCGGGGGTACTATCAACACGCCTAAGATGGCAAGGATTACATCGCTCTGAACCAGGACCTGCGCTCCTAGACCGCGGGAGACA
>NW_008449002.1:0-529 GCF_000622305.1 Nannospalax galili
TCTTTACTGCACCTGTCTCATATGAGACAGAGATCTAATATCATAACTTAACAGTTAGGGGCCGTACACTGAGATCGACATACACGCTTAGCCTTTCAGTCTAAAGTTTCTCAGGCATACAGAAGAATGGATTACAAGGTGTGGCTTAACAGATGTGAGGGGAACTTATTTTTATTTAATTTTTTGATTACATTTTAGGTATCATGCGTACGTGTGTGTACAGATGCCGTGGTGAACATATGGAGATTAGAGGACCCTTGGCAGGAGTTGGCTCTCTCTTTTTTAGCCATGTGGGTCCTGGGAATTAAACTCAGGTTTGGCAGCAAGCACCCTCTTACCTGCTGAGCTATCTTGCTAGCCAGAAAGTTACTTAAAAGACAACAGTTTTTAGTCGTGTTAAAATTCATCTTGCAAACTGAAGTTATCCTACATGGGAAAGTGAGAGCTTTTATACATGTGCTAATTCTTAACTTAACATTTTCTTTATCATCTATCTATCTATCTATCTATCTATCTATCTATCTATCTA
>NW_008449003.1:0-532 GCF_000622305.1 Nannospalax galili
AGTTACTTTTCTGTTGCTGTGATAGAAACACCATGACTAGGGGAACTTATGAAAGGAAGAGTTTATTTAGCTTAAGGTTCCAAAGGGAAAAGAGTCCATCTCAGAGGGGAGACATGGTGGCAGAAGTAGCTGGAGTAAGAGCAGAAGTTAAGCTCTCACATCTGCATGCAGGCATAGGAAGCAGAGCACAATTGGAGATAAAGCAACGCTTAAGAACTCTTGAAGTCCATCCCCAGTAAAGTGCTTCCTCCAGCATGGCCACACCTTAAAAACTCTCAAAGCCTGCCCCAAGTGATATGTTTCCACACTTTCTAAAGAGCATCACCCAAGTGGGGACGCCTCTCAAAACAGCACCTCCAAGTGGGGACAAAATGTTGAAATACTTGGGGCCTATGTGGGACACTCTGATTCAAACTATCACATTCTACTCCCAGTCCCCCATAGGCTCATGACCATGCAAAATGCATTTAGTGTATCCTTAAAGGTCCCCATAGTCTTTACCAGTCTCAATACTATTCAAAAGTCCAGAGTC
>NW_008449004.1:0-532 GCF_000622305.1 Nannospalax galili
AAAAATGACAATTCTACCTCTGAAAAGAACTACTCACTTGTGTTATGAGTTCAGCCCTTGGCCCCCAGGGCCCTTGGCAGAGAGTTAAACACAGAGCCCTGTGTAGTGTGTCCTTTGTAGTCACCTGTGGTGTGACATTTTTCTTAGTAATGCAACATAAACAAAAAGCCTAAATAATTCATCACACAGAAACTGAATGTTATTACTTTTGTAATAGCAACATTGTTCAGAGGGTGTCTCTTCAGGGAATTAACAAATAGGCTGGGGTTCTCTCTTGCACCCCTAGCATGAAGTCACCCAACTTTCGTTCCACTCTGTAGGGACCAGTCTAGTACTAGTCAGTCACTTAGTCTCAACATTCCATGTTCCTAGGAGTTTGTATTCACTACACCATTCATTGGAAAGACAGAGGTTGTGGATAACTACAAGGAAGCATAATTTTCCAGACAACTGGAGACTTACTCATATGAACTCAGATCCAGCATGACAGCATGCACAAGTCCCACACTAGCTCAAGCCAGAAAAAATCCCA
>NW_008449005.1:0-532 GCF_000622305.1 Nannospalax galili
TGAAACTAGGGTCACTGGAAGAGCAGGAAGTGCTTTTACCACTGAGCCATCTCTCTAGCTTGTAACTTGAGGCTCTTGAGCAGGAGCTTTGTAGATGACAATGCTGCACTGCAGTGCTGGACATGTCTACAGGTTTTCACTGCCTTCTTTTAGGGCTATTCCCATACACAAATAGCAAGAAGACCCTCCTCCCTATGGTATCTGAGCCCCTGCAACCTCCACCCCCAGCGGGCCAGTTGTGGAACGTGCAAAGTACCATATGGTCTGTGATTTCCAAGAACTCTTGGGAAGAAGCTCTGAGGCAGACTCTAGAGTAGGGCTTGGAGATATGGGGAGCATTTGGGAGGAAGTTAAAGAAAAGGTGGTTTCCTGAAGCCAAATGTAGCTAGAGGAGAAACCTGCATGCAGTTGATTTGTTGGACTTCCATATTCCTGCCTCTGGAGTCTACACCCAGGGTCAGTTATTTCTCCATTCAGATTCATCTGCTTCTGATTTTAGTCTTAGATGATGCCATTGAATTTATTTCAAGCC
>NW_008449006.1:0-532 GCF_000622305.1 Nannospalax galili
GAAGCCCTCATGGCAGGACACTGAGTACAGTGTTCCCAGAAAGATGAACCTCCAGTGCTTGCTGCTGGTGTTTGCTGGAATACGTTTTCATCAATCTCCTACCCCCCTGGGAGCCAAATAATAGACTGTAAGGAAAATTATTTATTTTAAATCATGAATCTACTAAGTTGATATTTTTTTTACAAATTTCCTAGTCATTGCTTTTATATTATGCCAAGTTCATTATGTCTAATTTTGTATCCAGGCATTATAATCTCTAAAATATGTGTCATATTTTTGCATAATACTTATAAAAATTATGGAATGTTTAGTGAGTAGTAAGAACTATAGGATCCAAGCCAAAGAAAAGAGGGTTTCTAGAATAAATAGAAAATGAAGCCAAAAGGAGCTGCAGGGCACCTAAGAAGTGGTTAAGGCATCTAGAGGCAGGAAGTCAGGATGCTCCCTGGCAAACTGGATTCACCCTTAATATTTCATATTGCCTCTGGCTTATTTTTCTGTCTTGGAACTCTGGGTCCACCCCCCCACACAC
>NW_008449007.1:0-532 GCF_000622305.1 Nannospalax galili
TCTTTGTCCACCTGCTTTAGTGCCATAATGTACATCCTCAGATTGGGGATTGCAAAATATCCAGAGAATTTTTATCACAATTTGACCTGGCTGAACTCTACCAGCTGATGCACTATGTGAATCTCAACATGTTTGCCTCATACCTGGTCATGTATGTACAGGAACTCCTATGTAAAACGGATGAACAGGATTCAAAAAAATCACAAGAGCCAAAGATGAGGATGCCTGTGGTAGGTGACTGTTGAAGTGGGAAGGAGGGTTCAGTGCTGGGTTCTGCCAGGGAGGTGTCAGATACTGGCTTTAGGCCTGCAGCCAGATTTGGGATCAGTCAGGTAGGATGTACAGACACACACTGGTTATTCTCTGGCAGGAATTGGGTTTGCGTGCCTTTTGGAAGTCTAAGACAAAGGTACACATCTTGAGGAAGCTCATTGTATCCCACGTCTCCGCTGCTTTCACTTCAAAATTGCCTGCACTCACCATGCATCTCGTTCTATTCTTAGATGTGGGACCTTCCTGGACAACAGTTCCT
>NW_008449008.1:0-532 GCF_000622305.1 Nannospalax galili
ACCCTCCTTTTTGCCCTGGTGTAAAGTGGTTATATTGAGAGAAGATGAATTATACACAACAAAACAAATAGCATTCACTACTCTATAAAGGCTGATCGATTGCTCCTGGCACTCATTTTGTCATCCTTCTTGTACTGACAAATGCCACTATTCCTGATAGAGCAGGAACCTTACTAATGACAATATAGGATCTGTTACAGATTATCAATAAAAATGGTGTGTCTGTGGGTCCCGAAAACACTCTAAAGTACAAAAATCAAATTTGGGGGCCTGGAGAGATGGCTCAGTGGTTAAGAGAACCGGCTGCTCTTCCAGAGAACCCAGGTTCAAATCCCAGCACCCACATGGCAACTAACAACCAGTTCCAGGGTATCAGATGCCTTCTGACCTCCACAGGCACTGCGCCACATGGGTGCACTTACATACATGCAGTTATAACACTCACATAAAAGTTTAAAACTCTGCAGAGTTTGGGTTCCTAGACTCCTATATTAAACTTCACCCACCCAGGGCTCAGGGACCATTGTGGAAG
>NW_008449009.1:0-532 GCF_000622305.1 Nannospalax galili
CCTATAATATGAATGTATTATTCACTCCCTTTCCAGATTCTCCAACAAAGTTTTTCAACATAGTCATGTTACTTCATAAAGAAAGCAATGCTAATAAAATATTTTTAAATTAAAAAATGTTACAATGTCTTAAGTCAAATCTCCTGATGTCTATGGAACAGGATTGGGCAATTTTCTGTGCTGAGGAGTGAATGGCTCCCAGAACATAGGGGAGCAGGCTCCAGTATGGGTCTGTTTCTGGAGAAACAAGCAAATGTGGGCATGAGGCAGCATTTGAGATGTGAATTATGATCAGAAATACTGTGATGATTAAGGAATAGTCACTGGCTAGTTTGTTTGAGGGAAGGAAGAAGGGGGGTGCAGAGACATACCCCTACTGTGTGCAGGTATTTGTGTTGTGGGCCAGGGTGTTGGGGGTGTTGGGGGGTGGGGGAAACCAGGATTTAACCCTGGTATCAGCATCTGGTGAAAGGATTAAGGTCTGCTTATGTATAACACAGTGTTACTGTTTGAATGTGAAATGTCACTCCCC
>NW_008449010.1:0-532 GCF_000622305.1 Nannospalax galili
GAGTCACCAGTCAGCTGAGAGGTAAGGCATATCCTGGTTGCCGGAGCCCTGGGGTGCAGCCCACACCATCTCCCTTCATAGTAGGAATGATTAGAATCTGTTCTGAGCCGCCCGGCGACGGGGAAAAAGAAAAGCTGCAAGAGTCAGGCCATCTGCTAGCCACCTAACTGTGTCCAGAACAAAGCTGGGATTGTGTTAGGAAGGCTGCAGTCCAGAACAGCAGCCCGATATCTACGCCCAGCTCCCAAAGAAACAAAACTTACAACACTCAGCGTCCAATCAAAGATTACCAGGTATGCAGAGAGGCAGGAGATAACCCGGAAAGGAGGAGAAAATCAATCATTTGGAACTGAGCTGGAACTGACACCAATATCCGGGTTAGCCAATGAGGACAGTAAAACAGCGACCATATACTCCACATCCTTGAAAGGTAAGCGGGTACAGACGTTACAACAGAAACACCCCATATGAACTTGGAGAGGTAAAAACTACAATGTCTGAAATGAAAAAAAGTATATTGGGAGAGACTAAC
>NW_008449011.1:0-532 GCF_000622305.1 Nannospalax galili
TGGGTCAAAAATGAGGGTGGCTCAATACACCTAAATAGGGAAACATAAGATAAAATAGTGTGAAAATATTCCTTTCTACTATGAGAATTCCTTAATTTCCTATACTTTCTGACACTGTTCCATAGAGAGTTTAAAACCTGCAAAGTTGGATCAAAGAAAGAATGAATAAGAAATTCTGGAGAAAGATATTCTCACCAACTGAGACAAGGTTACTGTAATTCTCCAATATCATATCAATGTATGAAGCCTTCTGAGCAGAGTCCAGGCCTTCCCACTCCTCCTGAGAGAATTACACAGCCATGTCTCTGAATGTCACCATAGCCTGTAATAAAAAATGTCACTTTTACCATGTGCTGCTGGGCAGACTGATTTCCCGAATACATGGAGATGTAAGAGACTTGGGGAAATTTTCTAATATGATATGTGATCTCAATTATGGAGAAAGATGCTTTCCAGGGCAGCCAAATTCTGTAGTATATTTTGTTTTCTAAAGGTTTTTGAAATTCTATTTACTTTTATGTGTCAGAGTGTT
>NW_008449012.1:0-532 GCF_000622305.1 Nannospalax galili
GTTGTTGGTAGGGGGAACCACTTGTTTAGGGACTTAGGGATCTATGATAGTGTGTTTAGTTAGTCTGGTTTAGGAAGCTAGTCATGGGATTTGAGGCAAAGGAATTGGAGCCCAACTGTGCCAGGCTGGCAGGGGATTTGGTGGGGGTGGATGAGAGAAATGGACTAGAGAAGAAGTAGGCAGGATCTGACTTATCAGAGTCCTGACTTATTAGGTCTGTCTTCCAGACCAGGAGGCTGAGAAGTTGGCCATTGGGGGTACTGTCTGGGAAGGCAATTAGGGATCTATGTTAGTGTGATTAGTTAGTCTGTTTTAGAAAACTAGTCCAGGGATCTGAGTTGAAAGAACCTGTGTGTGGCAGAGGCTGGCAGAGGATTTCTTCAGGGTGGATGAGAGAAATAAATAATGATCTTCTGAAACTCAGTTAACACTCATAGATGTCAGAGCATCATAGGATAGTGTTGTTAGATGTACAGGAGTTAAGCATAGGGAATTTTAACAGAAGTTATTATCATGGGCAGATTCCACAGTT
>NW_008449013.1:0-532 GCF_000622305.1 Nannospalax galili
CATCCAGCTGAGGCCGGTCACTTTGATGCTTTGCTGTGTTAGTCCTGCTAGGCCTGCATCGGGGGTGGGCCATGTTCATGATGGCTCCTGTGAGTGGATTTCCTCCTTTGGTGATGCCTACCCTGAACCAGCCCTGCCTGGTACCTGGTTTTAAGATGGAAATGCTTTCTTTTTCATTCCTACCCCATAGCCCCTGAATCACTTGGCTTGCGGTGTATTCTTCACACGTGGTATACACACAGGCTTTGTGGTCAACCTTAGCATAAACTTGGTTTCTTTTTGTGGACAGAAAGCATATCCTTTGGGACAGGACACCAACAGAGGGTACCTGGCAGGCCCACACCACGGCCTGCTCTGGACAGTTCTGAGTTTTCATCTCATTTCTAGCTAGTATTTTCTTAGTATTCACTTTATATTTTCGGAGACAGGTTCTCTCATAGCTGCCCTGGTTGGCCTAGAACTTATTTCATATTCTATCCTTCCTTGAACTTGTGGCAATCCTCCTGTCTCAGCCTCCTGAGTGTTAGTACTA
>NW_008449014.1:0-532 GCF_000622305.1 Nannospalax galili
AATATACAAAAATATATATATATAACTATATTTTTTAATTACTCTGTCCCTCTCTGGGTACCACTTCCTAATTGTAATATCCATCTAGAGGCCATTATTGGATTTTCATGATAGGAAATCAATTTGAAAAGAATGGTAGTGTGGAACTTGTATCTGGAAAACTAAATTTTCTGTGGGTTTATATTTTGTGTTTTAAGATATATTGCATCCAAGGAAATGTGTGCAAGAGTCGTTACAACAGCTTTACTGCTGAAAGTGTATGTGTTTGGCAGGGTGTGAGTATATGTCAGAAGAGAACAACTTGAGATGCATTCAGAAGGAGAATGGGTTAGGGCTAGTGATAGGATGACACAGTGAAAGGCAACGAGCTGCAGAATCAAAATAAAAAGAAATGTCGGCAATTTTGAGAAAAAAAAAAGACGAGAAAACCTGATACCACTTACTCAAAGGGTAAAAATACCCCAAATCATATTACTTATTTCTATGGGATGTGAACCTGCATATATGTAATGAAAGTATTTTTAAACATCTG
>NW_008449015.1:0-532 GCF_000622305.1 Nannospalax galili
GCACTCTGACTGAATATGCAAATAAGTTCTTCCAGGGTTGCTTAAACATCCCCTCAGCAAGCTCCAATAATTTCACACATTCAACAAAGCTATCAATTAATTTCTCCACACTCAGGCAGTAACCATATTTAATATGCAGAAAGTCTAGTCTTTACTGGAGTAAATTAGATGCCTAAGAAAATCAAGAAAATGTAGACTTGAACTTAATTTCTTCAGCTAAAAGGACTTTAAGGTGTACACTGAGATCACAAATTCTTCATCGGACCTTTTCATTTGGAGAATGAGAAAAGCATGACCTAAAAGGAAAGTGGCTTCTGACGTTCACCCTTGAGTCAGCAGCAGAGCTGTGACTTGCAGCCCTGTGTTCGTTCTCCAACACTCTTCTGTAACTTGTGGTTTCAAAGACACAGACAAGATTATCTGCGGTCTGAGCATCCTGAAGGCTATTTACCTTAGAGGAGAAAGCGCAATGATCCCACCTGTCTTCTTATATAGTAGAGAAGAAAAGAATCCAGTGTTAAAGAATTCAGTT
>NW_008449016.1:0-532 GCF_000622305.1 Nannospalax galili
GAGAAGGGGATGGGAAGATGAAGAATGGGAAAACCTTTGCCTGTTGGGCCAACTGTACCAAGGGACTGGATCCGAATACACTGAAGTAAGTTGGGTCTTCTGTAGCTAGGAAAAGATGTAGACAGGCAACCGGAGAAACAGCAAAAGCAAATTCAAAAGTTAACGCATCCGTTTAGGGAAAACATGGTAGAGTTTCACAATAGGTTTAGGAAAAGGAATTAGAAGGATTTAGGGTCTATTTGGGTGGCAGAATCAATAGATCAGAGTCATGCATTTGATGTAGAAGACAGAATTATATACATGAGATAGTAGGTTTAAATGAAAATTATATGACAGAGAAAAATCAGTTAGATAGAGGGGGTACAACAAAGAGTTCTCTTCTGAATCTGTGAAGTGTAAAGGCCCTTCAGACCTGCAAATGGAAATGTAAAATAGGGCTCTACCATTTGTGTCTGCCACAGAAGTGGCTGAAACTAGAACTTGTGAATACCAAGAGAACCAACCTGAACCACAGAGCTGATTAAAAAAAAAA
>NW_008449017.1:0-532 GCF_000622305.1 Nannospalax galili
AGGAGACAGTCTGAAGTCCAGGACTCTTCTGGTAGCCTCTGTGCTCTGCTGCTATTTCCAAGAATCCTGCAGTCCTGCTGGAAGAAGGTGCCTTAAATCTGCCCCTCACTTTCACTTTGGCTTCATCTCAGTGCATCACTGTGTTTTCTGATGCCTTCATCATTGGAGTATAGAGTGGCAGAATGTTCTGCCTTGGTAGAATCTTTGCCAATCTCATCTAGAGTGATTATAGCTGCAAAGCTTTTTATTACACAACAGCCATATTCTAAAGTTTTAAGAAGCCATTATTCCTGGGAGTTCACCAGTGAGCAAAATGAGGGTAATCCATCTTCTTCCTAAAATCTTCCAAATAATTTCAATCTTCTGTCTCCACACATTGTATGCAGATGTAAAATTCCAGATCTGGCAATGTTCAGTGACACCAGAGCTTAAAAATCTCACAGATTGATGGCACCAACTCACTTAAAATTTACCTATAGCCAGTCGTGGTGGCAAACACCTTTACTCCCAGCACTCTGGAGGCAGAGGCAGG
>NW_008449018.1:0-532 GCF_000622305.1 Nannospalax galili
TGAACATGTGGAGGTCAGAGGACAACTTGTGGGAGTTAGTTCTTCTAGCATGAGGGACCTGGATGTGGAACTCAGGTCATTAGGCTTGGTGGCAAGTGCCTTTAATCTCTTTCACTGAGGAAGCTAGCCCACAGACAGACCTGCATCCCTGTTTATAGCCAAGCTGATACCCTCTAATTGGGTTCTGATTCCATCCTCCAACTCACTACTAGCTAGCAAAAACTTTTCTACCACTTTGTGAAGAAAGATTTGAAATGAGGCTGAGACAGGAGGGTGCTGAGGTCAATGCCTAGCTTCGGATCATGCAAACATATTGTTGTGGGTTTTTCTGCTTGTTTTTTTATTGAGGCAGTGCCTCAATTTGTAGCATAGGTTGGCCTGGACCTCATTCAAGTCCTCTTAGACCATTTGAGTGCTGGAACTACAGAGGTGAGCCATCTGCAACAAGGCCTCATGTATCCCGGACTGGCTTTAAAATAGTTAGCCAAGGATGACCTTGAACTTCTGATCCTCCATCTCCCAAGTTCTGGGG
>NW_008449019.1:0-532 GCF_000622305.1 Nannospalax galili
CATGTAGGCAATACACTCATACACATAAAATGAAAATAATAAATAAAATTTGAAGAAGAAATACTACAAATACTTTCCAACAAACTGTAGCTTGTCTTGGTATATTTGCAGGTAAAAGATGTTCTGTTCTGCTTTGTAGGCTACGGAACCACAGACTATTTCCACTCCACCTCAAAGGCGCATGCACAGACAAACATGCATACATGCACACACACATATTCGTGATTGAACTGACACATTTGTTGCTTGACTTTTGGGGTCAGATCTCCTTTTCAATCCAGGCAGAAAGGGACATTCGGAGACAGTTTTAGAGTGTGAGTTCTTCACCAAGAACAGCTGTGTACAGAGTCCCGTAGCAATAGAGCAATAGGACTCCCTGCAGCAGTCCTCGTGAGTGAGCTTCATCCCCTGAGTCACTGAATTTTTGCAAAGGCCCAGCTTCAGGGAGCAGCATGGTGGTGGCTAGTCTAGGAATGTCTTACCACGTGGGTGGGAAGAAGTCACATGCTGAACCTACTGTCCCCAAGGTTTT
>NW_008449020.1:0-532 GCF_000622305.1 Nannospalax galili
GCCTTTCATGGGAGTGCTTGACAGTCACCATGCCACTCTGTCTTCATTTCTGGTTCCTACCTTGTCTTTGTTTATTTGAATTACTTTTTAAAAATATCATTAATTTAGTAGCATATTTATAATAGAACTTAATCCTCACAGTTCTGGAGGCGAAGTCCAAGATCAAGGCTGGTCCATGACCAGTGGGCACCCAGTTTCTGACTCACACATGTGACTTCATGTTGAGTCTTCACAGAATGAGAGGAGCTAGCTAGCTCTCTGGAGTCTGTTCTGGAAGGATACTAATGCCAATCACAAGGGCTCTTCCCCCAAGACCTGACGACCCCTCAAAGGCCCCACCACCAAACACAGTCACTGGGTGTTAAAGTTCCATCATAGAAATGTGGAAGGAACAGAACATGAACCCACCACACAGGCTCTCTCCCTCAAGGCCCTTTCTCAACCCTTCCCACCTCACACTGATCATCTTTCATTTCATTTTCCTTTCTTCTTTCATCCTTCAAGTAACAGCCAGAGGGAAGGAGGAACCAAC
>NW_008449021.1:0-532 GCF_000622305.1 Nannospalax galili
AAGGTAATGCACACAGAAGGACACAAGTGGCCAAGTGTAGACAATAAGAGAATGCAGAGCGCATGTCCCTGGATATGACTACTATATTAAACCTCACCCTCCCATGCATAGCCAAATACACATACCTGGAGAGGTCATAGGTCCTAGAAAAGCTCTACCTCTGTCACATAGCTAGATAAATGTAATTTCTTACTGTATGCTATAAATGGATCCTTATGTTTACATACAAATAATCTAGTCACCACTCATCCAAGAAGCTTCTTTTTGTAACAAATGGAGACTATTACAACTGGTCACACACAAAGAATAAGTATCTGTGAGATGCTCAGTCCTAAGTGACACATGAACTTGATTCTTATTTCACATCTTTCTCCTTAAACTTATTTCTCTTCCTGGTTTTTAAAAGTTTTTTAATTGAGATCTTGTGAATTTCATATAACATATTTTCATCATATTTAGAGAAACCCTACCCTATCTGCATTTCATTTCCTACCTCCTGCTCAATTTAGGCACCCATTATGTATATATATAT
>NW_008449022.1:0-532 GCF_000622305.1 Nannospalax galili
GACATGCTGGACAAGCATGTCTACCACTGAGCTGCACCCCTGCTTAACTTTAGATGGAAACTTAGCATCTGAATATGTGGTCATGCATGTTCAATTGTGAAAACTGTAGAAAATACCACTTTGACAAACTTCCTTGCTGAATGAATTTCTTCCCCTCTGATTTTAAATATCTGCATGAAGAGCATAAGATCCACAAGCTTAATGAGTTGAGGAGCATTTATCCTCACATTCAAAGTAACATATTTATGGTAAATCAAGTCTCATCTTTACATTGCAGTGGCTAGGAGGGTGGATGAGGAGGAGTGACCCTCATCAATCAGATGGCAGCGTTAGATTAGGTAGCTAATCAGATACTTATTACCAGGTTTGGAGGTCACTGAGGATGAACCTCTTCCTTATAATCAGCAGCCCGTGAAGCAAGGACTTGAAATTGAGGATTCTGATTACTGGTCAGAGGAATGGGACCTGAATCATAATCCCCAGCCCTGGGAGGAGAGGGAACATCTTGAACTTCTCACGTAATACACTGATA
>NW_008449023.1:0-530 GCF_000622305.1 Nannospalax galili
GGAAGATAAAGAGTAACGAGTGTTGGGATCTAGCTCGAACTCTGAAGCAATGCAGACACCCCATTAGGAACAAAAGCTCCCCTCCCAGGATTCAAACACTGGCCTTCTAGAAATGATACTAGCACTTCTAAGATCAAAGTATACATTAAGGGGCTGGAGAGATGGCTCAGTAGATAACAGGCTTGCCATACAAGCCTGAAGACTCAAGTTTACATCACCAGAGCCCACACAACAACCAAGTGAATGTGGCAGCTGCCCTGTATCCCAGCACTGGGGAGGTGAGGACAGAGCAAGCTCGCCAGCTAGACTACTGGAGTGGGCGAGCTCCAGGTTCAATGAGAGACCCTGCTTCAGTAAATGAAGAGAGTGAGGAAGGCACCCGTGGTCAACCTCTGACCTCCATACATATACACATACAAGTGCATGCATGCCTACCTCACACACATACAAAAAAGCATATGCCACACATACTAGATAGAAGATAGATAGATATAGATAGATGATAGATAGATAGATAGATAGATAGATAG
>NW_008449024.1:0-533 GCF_000622305.1 Nannospalax galili
TTTTTTTTTTTTTCTTCGTGCCTAAGGGTCAAAGGGAATGTAGAGTCTGAAGCCTTCACACAGTCTCTCATAGAATTTGGAAGAACAGCTGAAGCTAGGAAGTTTTATCAGCTCCTGGGTTGGAGGCCCTGAGGAGGTGGCTGGCTTCCCTGCTGGCCTTGGCAATGTAGGATGAAGAGGACCATAAGGCAGTGGCCAGTCATCTGGTTCCGCAGGCAGGACAGGCAGTTTTCCTGTTTCAGTTGACCTGGTCTCTTTGGGTCTTGAGGCTTGGAAATTGCTAAGGCCCATGCTAGCATCAATTTGACCTGTCTGAACAGGCAGTCTCTCAACCAAGGGGATTCCTTTTGAACTATCTACTGTCAGCAATCTATATAGGGAAATTGATCTGGATGACCATGAATTCCTATGAGCATGTCATAGATTCCTACAATGACTTTTTTGTCTAAGGTTCTACTTGATGGCCACCCTGCACCAAAAGTTGGCTGCTCTTCCTCACAGAAAGCATGCAGGCAGCTTTAGGGGATAGAGTT
>NW_008449025.1:0-532 GCF_000622305.1 Nannospalax galili
TGGGGCATTGTGATAGCACATTGAGCATTGTGGTGATACAATGGGACATTTTGAAAGGACATTCAGCATTGTTATGGCATAATGGGCATTGTAATGACACACGGGGCATTGTGATAGCTTATTGAGGCATTGTGATTTTACATTGGGTCATTGTTATGGGACATTGGAGCATTGTGATGTCACATGAAACACTGTAACAGCAAATTGTAGCATTGTGATGACAAATTGGGGCATTGTGATGGCACATAGAGCACGATGATAGTGCACTGGAGCATTGTCATGACACACTGTTGCATTGTGCTGTCACACTGAGAATTGTGATGTCACATTGCAGCATTGTGATGATACATTGGAGCATTTTGTTGGCACATTTGCGTTGTAATGACACATTGGGGCATTGTGATGGCACACTGAGCATTGTAATGACACATTGGGGCATTGTGAAGAGACATTGAGGACTGTGATGGAATGCTGAGTATTGTTATAATACATTGGGCATTTTGAGGTCACACTGAGTTTTGTGATTTTTTTT
>NW_008449026.1:0-533 GCF_000622305.1 Nannospalax galili
GGAACCGGGTACAGGGTAGTGCAGGAATGAATCTTGTCAGGATTATTTCAGCTCAGGAACTTGAAGTGGGGTGTTCATGGTGCATCTTCAGGGTATGTCCTGAACTCTGACTACAACTATTCTAACAGGACAAAGATGGGGAACTTGGTCCCACACAAGGTAAGGCAAGAACACAAAGGCAGAATCACCATGGGGACGAAGAATGGCGGGTGGCCCTGCCACTGGCCATGGAATTACCAGCAGACAAGCACGGTAAAGAGAACCCCTGTCCACACCGTGGTTTGTGCATCCTGGCCCTGGCACTGTACGGGAACACACTGCTTTTGTTTTAATCACCACGTTGCAGATATTTGTTACAACAACTCTTGAAATCTTATTCACTGTCCTGCTCTTCTGAGTGTAAGCAGGGGAGCTGCAACAGGCCTTTGATGACATCTCCTAGATGCCCAGGCACAGATGATGGGCACAGTTGAATGCCACGTTGTCTTGCAAACTGCATCAGAAACGCTCCTTGATGGGCTTCCCAAATGATT
>NW_008449027.1:0-533 GCF_000622305.1 Nannospalax galili
TCCTAAGCTTGCCACTCTGGGGATTAACCTCCAAGTACAGTAGGCCACTGTGGGGTAGAGCAGAAAATAACACAGTGGTATTGTTTATCTGATGTTCTTGGAAAAAGAAGTATTTGAGGTTTTAGACTTCGTTGGATTTTTAGAATATGTATAATGAGTTTAGTAATGGGATCCAAGTTTTAAAACCAAATTCATTTATGTTTCATGTACAGTTAACACAATAGCCTCACAGTAATTTCAGATAATGTTTTTGATTCACTGTCTTTTGATAGCAATTCCTACTTGAGGTTTGGTGTGGAATTTTCTCCCTATGTGTCCTGTCTGCACTAAAAATGTTTCACATTTTGCAGCCTTTTCAATTTCAGATATTCAAATCAGGACTGCTCACCTTGTACCAGGATCTTACTGACCATGAAAAAGTTTAAGACTTTGTATGCATATGTAATACCTAACAACTTGTCTATATGATATTTTTGGTTCTAATCTCCTGGTATTATCTATCTTTTTTCTACATTATTTAGCTTTATAAAATG
>NW_008449028.1:0-532 GCF_000622305.1 Nannospalax galili
GGTGGAACAAGACTTAACCCTTTCTGCTCCATATATATATATATATTTAAAGTTTTGTAATCACATATATAAATACAAAATTTACAATTGAACAAAAGATTTGGAGCTCTTATTTATATAGAACTGTAATTAAAAAGACTTTGAGTTTGATGAAATTAGAGGTGATAAGCCAATAAAAGCCACCAAAGATGGTTGAAGGAGATGACACTGAGCAGGGAAAATTGAGATTAGCTTCAAAACTTAAGCTGGACAAATACAAAGGGAGGGTATTAAACTTGTAAACTTGATGTCTATTTGCTAAGAAACTTGAAGACTTGGATGTGGCAAAGGACAAGCTCAGCACATTGGGGCTGGAGAGATGGCTCAGCATTTAAGGGTACTGACTGCTTTTGCAGAAGACCTGGGTCCGATTCACAACACCCACATGGTGGCTAACAACTGCCCATAACTCCAGTTCCAGGAGATTGTTCTGACACCTTCTTCTGACCTCTGCGGGCACTGCACAACATGAGTGCACCTACCTACATGCAGG
>NW_008449029.1:0-533 GCF_000622305.1 Nannospalax galili
TCACCCAGGACAAACTGATCCAGTACTGCCACTCCAAGGGCATCACTGTCATGGCCTACAGCCCACTGGGCTCTCCAGACAGACCTTGGGCCAAGCCAGAGGACCCTTCACTACTGAAGGATCCAAAGATTAAAGTGATTGCTACAAAGCACAAGAAAACATCGGCCCAGGTCCTGATTAAGTTCTATATCCAGAGGAACATGGTGGTGATCCCCAAGTCTGTGACACCCTCATGCATACATGAGAACTTTCAGGTCTTTGACTTCCAACTGACTGATAAGGAGATGGCCAGCATTCTCGGTTTCAACAGAAACTGGAGGGCCTCTTTGCTGCCTGAGACCACCAATGTGGAAGAGTTTCCTTACAATGCGGACTACTGAAGCTGCATCACATGATGAGATGGCTGAGTGGACCCACACACTTGCTGACGTACACCTCACTCCTCCTGAGCCCTATTTTAGCAATGGCTGGCTGATATCATGCTGTGCTTGCCTTGATATAGGCCAAAATCTAGGTGATGCTGTATTTAAGTC
>NW_008449030.1:0-533 GCF_000622305.1 Nannospalax galili
TTGCACTTGTTAGGCAAGCGCTCTACCACTGAGCTAAATCCCCAACCCCTAGTGCTCAATAATTTTTAAGAGAACAAAGGGATCCTGACACCAAAAAGTTTGAGAGGTTTTGTAAAAGGACATAACACATAGCATAGTAGTAAGAATAATATGGGAACGATTAAACAGAAGATATGGAAGAGATGGAAATTACAGACACTGTAATCAATAAATGTGTGTATGTGGGAGGAATGAGAAAAAGGCAAATAACAACCCAAAGTTCACCTGTGTGGTCTGGAAATATGTCTAAGACATAAGGAGACAACAGTGTGAAATGCTGGCCAGGGAACCACAGAGACACTTAAGAAAACGAACCACTGTACATAAGAGCTGAGACACAGCGGGGTGGATGTGTACAGGAGCCACCAGGTGGCTATGCTGACATAACGGCACATCGTCTTAAGAATAAGACACACAGGCTTCATCATATCTCAGATCCCTCACCCCCAACACCCTCACTGAACATGGCTCTACTTTCTCCTGGAAACATCTCT
>NW_008449031.1:0-532 GCF_000622305.1 Nannospalax galili
TTTTTTTGAGGTAGTCTTTAAGGATGTTACATCGAAGAAGGAAATACTTATAAAGGTCTTTGGAATATATCTATTCATAAATGAAGAAACCAAAGAATACTAAGCAGAAGTGTCAACTAATGGGAAAAATCAGTTAAATCTCTTGGAGATAGATTATTAAAATTATTCCAGGAAACAGCTTATATGATATGGTGAAACCTCTTAGAAACTGCCATAAGAAAATTGATTGGTTCTTTATGCTTTTAACTAATGCAGTAGCAACATTCAATGATTTCTATTCAAGAATTCATAGCTGTATAAATATTCATATGCCAATTAATGAGCTAGTATATCTTCCCTTTTAGTGTTTCCTAAGGAGTATTTTGTTGTTTTGTCTATTCAAAGAGAGATTTTGTTCACAAGTAAACATCCATCCTCTCAAAAGAAAGAAAGAACCAAAACCGAATTCAGAGGGGCTGGAGAGATGACTCAGCAATTAAGAGCACTAGCTGCTCTTGCAGCTCAGTTCCCAGCACCCACATGGCAGCTAACA
>NW_008449032.1:0-525 GCF_000622305.1 Nannospalax galili
CACACACACACACACACACACACACACACACGCCACATTCACACCACACTCTCCACACAAGTACATATCTCCAGCAAATGGCCTGAGCGATGAAGAAAGCGTCATAAATCCTAGAGACCATCCAGAGTGTGGTATCTTTTTTCTTTTATTTCTTCATCCAAGAAACTCACACAATTCATTTTGTATAAACTCTGCCATTTGCCAGAGAAAATCATCTGAGGTAAGTTCTCTGATTCCTATCACAGTGCATTTCAACACAACCTCACATACATAAACCATCTACGTTCCAGTTCAAAGAATAGTTTTCCCTTCCATTCCCCAGAATGTCTAATATTAGAAACTCATTTGCTCTTTGGTAGTTCTTTAATATGTGGGTAAGGAGACTAAAGCATTCCTTGCCCTGGGCCAGTAAGTAAGTGACAATCTGCAAATTTAATATAAAAATGATTAGTTTTTATAGATAGTGGTGCAGCCCAGTCAAGCCCTGTAAATACACTCTATTAAATAGGTTAAAAATAAAAACTT
>NW_008449033.1:0-533 GCF_000622305.1 Nannospalax galili
TATGCCTGTAATTCCAGTACTGAGGAGGCAGAGACAGGCAGTTCCTTCAGGCTTGCTGGCCAACCAATCCAACCAAATTGGCAAGCTCCAGGTTCAGGGACAAAACTCTGCTCAAACAACAAGGTAGAGAGCATTTGAGGAACATATTTGACATCCACCTCTGGCCCCCACAAGAATATGCGTGCACATGCAAACATACACACATTATCATCTAGATGGACATTTTAGGGATGGGAATAGAGTTCAACGGGTAAGCACTTGCCTAGGACGCATGAGGCCCCACGTTCAACACTTAGCACCACAAAAAAAAGACTTTGTTTAGAACCCAAGTTTTTCATGTCATTGCACATAAGTAATGTGCTTTGGAGAGTTGGCTTCCCAAACCACTTGCCCCCAAAGGCCAACTGTCAATACTGCTGTATCCTTTAGTTAAAATCCTTTGTTTCTTCATGTCCCACCCCCTCCTAATTTTTTTCTATATTGTTTTATTTATTTATCCATTTATTTATTTATTTATTTATTTATTTATTTAT
>NW_008449034.1:0-533 GCF_000622305.1 Nannospalax galili
ATCGAAGGGTGAAGATAGGCCATGCTCAAGGTCCCTTCCTCTCTCATCCCCTGGCATAGCCCTCATTCTCTGCAGCTGCTCTGAGGTCTCTCTGATCCATTCCTTCTGTCTGCTCTCTAGACATGGTAGTCAGCCACAATGTCCCCATTTCACGCTAGACATCTGCTGGCATTGTGTAGTGGGACAGGGAGGGAGAGGGTGAAAAATCAGGCCCTCCAGCTGCTCCACATCCTCCAAGAGTGGTGCTCCTTTCTGAAGAACTGGCAGCGTGTGCACAGCAGCTGAGGTGCGGAGGTGAGGCTGTGGGCGGCAGTGGGATTGGCTTCCTTCCTGCGTGGCATCTCCAGCCCTGCTGGAGGCTGTAAAGCAGTATGTGAGCTATCTTCATGGAGAGTACGGAATAGCAGGAAATGCAGCCGCCAGGAGCACATTAATCATGATAGCTTGAGCAAGCTATCATCTGTGATTCAGTCACATCTGTGGAAACAGCATGTCCACACAGCCTATTTAGACAGGGCTGCTACTCTGGAGAA
>NW_008449035.1:0-532 GCF_000622305.1 Nannospalax galili
ATATGGGTGCTGGGAATTGAACCTGTGTCCTCTGCAAGAGCAGTCAGTGCTGTTGACTACTGAGCCATCTCTCCAGCCCTGAACTACAGTTCTTATGCTTACTCCACAAATACTCTACCACTGAGCCATCTCTTCAGCCCCTGAGGTCAGTGCTTCTAAGGAAGGCTATCTATGTGTATCCCCTAAGGGAGCAGAGGTGGCTGGGGTAGCTTTAGTACTTTACAGAGACCCAGTGGGACAGGAGGGCAGGGGAATAGAATAGGTCAGAAAGGGAAGACTGAATTGGCTAAAATACTCTTCCTCTCTTTCAGTTTGCTTCAGTGACACTGACCATATATGTAGAAAGTTGGGTATGTAGGCAAAAACATGTCCATTAGGCTTGGCATGTTGGAGTGCTTGGAGCTGTTCACTCCCTCCCATCTACCCCCCACCCCAAGTTCCAGATTTGTGTTTTTGAAGTTTTTTTTCATTAATTTTTATTTTATGTGTATGAATGTTTTGATAACACATATGTAAGTGCCCCCATAATTGC
>NW_008449036.1:0-533 GCF_000622305.1 Nannospalax galili
TGAACAGCTCATGATTCAGTTCTTGAGAAGCCTGGGTGGTTTGGTTCCTCTCTCCTGTAAGAGCTAGTAATGTCACCCAAATGAACACCCCAAATAAATTACTGTATGTTCTCTTACAGCAAAGACCAAGGGTTTAGGAGTGCTATGCAGGTCTGTGATCCTTTCAAATATAGTGAAGTTCAGTTTCCATGAGCCCCAAATCACCTCTCCCAACCATAGTTGAAGTTGTACCTGGTAAGGGAAATTACTTTCTTTAGTAAGACACAAGAAGGATTACATGGGCAAGACCTAACTGCTTTGACACAGTTTGCAGTTCAGTTTGTGTGCAATCCCTGCATGTTTAGCTATGGGGTCTGGAGGAGTTCTCCAGGGAGCTCCACTGTTGCTGCAGCTGCTAATGCTTTGATCCAGCCTGGTGATCTTCAGCTTTTAATTAGAGAATCTTGTGCATTTATGTTTAATGTAAAAATGTGGGGTTTTTTTTTTTGATGTTCTCACTTTACCATATCTTGTTTACCCCAATCATTTTTTTT
>NW_008449037.1:0-532 GCF_000622305.1 Nannospalax galili
ACATGGAGGCTCACAACCATCTGTAACTCCAGTTCCAGGGGATCTGACACCCTCTCTGGCCTTCAACGGCATCATACAACATGGGTGCACTAACATACATGCAGGCAAAATACTCAGACACATAAAACAAAAATAAAGAAGTAAATAATTTTAATGTTTTTAAGCAACTACCCTATTCCTCTAGGTTACTCCAGTGTAGCAGTGCTTACAGAGTTTAAATATTATAGCTATCCTTGCTAGATACCCTTATTCCCACTCCAGAATGAAGGAATCATGTGAGAGCTCTAGGCTCTGGTGATAAAGATATACTGATCCTCATCTATTTTCTAATAAAGGAAAATTTAATTCCTATTGCCTCAGTTTCCCCATGTTTACAATGAAGATAAACCACCTACTTTACTGAGCTACCATGGGTAGCACATGGGTTCCCATTGTGTACACAACTGAATATTCTTTCTGTTCCCTTCCTTCTTCTGGTTATGGCCAGCCTAAACCAGCAAACAGCAAAGTCTATCTATAATTCAGGTCTTTT
>NW_008449038.1:0-533 GCF_000622305.1 Nannospalax galili
GGTATCTTTCTAGAAGCCAGGAGGAACATACGATTAAGAGGCGTTTCGGGTACCGTCAAACAGTGGCACTTGGGGCAACAGAGGGAGACAGCTCTGATAACATGCCAACTTTTAAAATATAGCCAAATAAAATTACACGTTTATAGGGTGACTAATGCGCCATAGCCCCAGGGGAGAGAGTCTCTGCTCACCGCTGTTGAATTTCAGCCGAATGCAGACCTCCCAGGGGCCGGAGAACCAAATGGAGGCTAGGAGGATCCGCGGCTTTTCATGGAGAGGGGAGAGAAGATTCTGTGGCTAAAGCAGGCACAGGGAACGACCCACAGTCTGAGCCTTGGAAGCTGCACCGCCACACTTGACTTTGTCGGACCGGACTCATGTTTTGCGCTTCTACATCCAAAAATCCGGAAATAAACTGAATGTAAAAGGGGAAAGCAAGAATTTTTCAGTTCTTTCAAAAAGCTCCAGGAAGGCCAGGATTGACTGTCCAATTCGTGGCGGATCAGCACCTCACTTGTACCCGGTCCCAACCC
>NW_008449039.1:0-533 GCF_000622305.1 Nannospalax galili
TATCATACTAGAAATCCAGACCTTCTTAGGGATGGAATTGGGATGTGCTTATTTCTCAATAGAAATGTCACTAGAACACCGTGAAGAAAAAGTTGCCCTTTTCCTCTTCCCCAGAAGCCTGGGCTCTGTGGGGACAGCACCACCTCCTGGACAAGTTCCCCCAGGTCAGGGATGCAGTAACCCTCTTAGCCCCTCCCCCACTAACACACCTGACAGTTCATTACAGGGAAAAGGGAGAGAACGATGTGAAGTCTCAGGCCTTGACTCTATCCTGACAGAAGAAAGAAGAAGGGCCCATCGCCAGTCTCCTTAGGGGTCACTGCAAAGGGGTCACAATTGGCAGGAGGGTGATGGTCTTCAAAGCAAGGATCCCCCGGCAGACAGTCTGGGGAAGGTGGGTGCTGGGGCTTCCGCTGGTGACAGCCACGGAAGGGCCATGGTGCTGCAGGCTCCATGAAGCCCAGCTGGCCATCAGGCAGCCCACATGAGCGTAGACGCAGATAGCAGGGCTCAGCCAGACGCTGGTCAAGCTG
>NW_008449040.1:0-532 GCF_000622305.1 Nannospalax galili
CTGGCCTCAAACTCACAGAGATCCGCCTGCCTCTGCCTCCCAAGTGCTGGACCACCCTGGCTTCAACACCATCACTTTGAATCATCATTCCTTCTTGACTGTTTCACAACTCACACTGAACAGTGAGTCCTGGTTGCAAAAAAGGATTTATTTTTGCACCTTTCTTCCAAGACTTTGTCCACCAGTTGAACACACAAAGTGCTAATAACTAGACTATTAACGAGCTAAGAGTTCTCTGGGAAAACAAAACAAAAAACTCCTTATTGTCAAGGTGAGAGGAACGCTAGAAGAGAGGAAAGCGCATGGGAATCTAAAGTCCTTTTCCATTAGCAAAGTAGGTTGCTCCCCTCTGCCCTTCATCTGCTCTCAGTCTTTTTGTTTATTTCATATCTTTGAGGCAGGGTCACATGTAGCCCAGGTTAGCCTCAACTCACTATTCAGCCGGTGGTGACTGTGAACTCCTGATCCTCCTGCCTCTTCCTGAGTGATGGGATCACACACTTGCATCATCACACCTGGTTTATTTGGTGCT
>NW_008449041.1:0-533 GCF_000622305.1 Nannospalax galili
AGTAGAGGAAGAAAGGGGAGGAGTCCAGGGACAAGATAAACACTTGAAAAGCATGCTCCCTGTGATCTAGCTCCTTTAACCAGACCTGTCTCCTAATAACGATGAGGACATCAATGGATTAATCAGCAAATTAACATTTTTGATGAAGTATCTGTCAATAGTGCCAGCAGCTGGGGGCCAATATTTCAATACCTGAGCTAAGAAATGACATTCAATATCCACCGTATAACGTGTCAACATTATTCCAAAGTGTATAGCCATTAGTCAAGAGAACTGTGATTGGTACTGAATACAACAAATATTTACAACGAGCTTGGTTTGTACCATCTTATTAACATGAGGGTTCCACTCCTAACCTAAAGAGGGCACAAAGACACTGTTCCAGCATACTTACAGTCACAGCATTACCTGTCTAGGTAGGGCACCAGTCTCCTGATACAGTCTCTGGGGTTGAGTATGCTTAGATTTATGGAAGCATGGCTAGGAAACCTGCATCTAATGGGGAGGTTTTTGAAGATGAACAAGAGACAGAA
>NW_008449042.1:0-533 GCF_000622305.1 Nannospalax galili
AAAAAAAGGTTATAGAAATAAGTAATTTCTTAGGAACTATTACATCATTGGAATGAAGTTTTCTTAATTGGAAGTGGTATTATTAGTATAAAGGAAATAGTCCCTTAAGTCCCTTAACTACTGACAAAAGCAATACTAAATTTCAAATCATTGAGGTAAGAACTTGAGCATGGCCTAGGGCAATTAACACTGTTTTCATTTTAACTATAAGACCTACTCAATACATTGTAAATACCTAATATATACGAGATAATCAGACTTCAATTTCAGGTGCCTAGAGTGGCTGGCTGCTAAACAACTTGATGACTCACCAGCGTGTTGAGCTTTTCAAAGAACTCAGGTATCTGGATTCTAAGTAACTTTACAGTTAATTGTCTTAATATTTTTCATTTGTTCAAGTGTTCAAGATACTTTTGTAGAACATACATATACACAAAAGCAGTTTAATGACAGGTGCCTTGACTACGTTCATGACTCAAATACATGCCGCACCTGCTTCTCTGTTGTCAGTGATCAAATTGATGTCTGTTGTT
>NW_008449043.1:0-533 GCF_000622305.1 Nannospalax galili
TTCAGTCGAGCTACTAGGTAAGGACAAATTCATCCAGTGTGAACCTGCTCTGATTCCTTTACAACTCGAATTATTCAGTTTTGTGATGTCTCTTTAATATTTTATATTTTAAGGAATCAGTGAGAGGCAGATTCCCTAGAGATATAGAAAAATCTTCTATAACATTGATGCTGGGGTCTAGAGCTGAACACCTATCTAGGTTTGCAGTAACAAGGCTTTGCTGAAAGCAGGAGAATTTAGACTCTTACCAAGATAGAAGCACCTGCCAGAAACATGAGCATATCGGGAGAGTCCTGATTCAGACTCCTTGAGGGCAGCATAAGTTGCTCAAAGAATTACTTCTTCCCATTCAATTTTGTGGACTCACTTGATTTTTTGTGAAACACATCAAAATGTGAGTCTCTATCTCCTCTCTTTAGGAGTGCTGTATTAATTGCCGATGAATACATACAAAAATGTTCCCATAACCTGAGGGGAATATCTGGTATTTTTTCTTTCTACTAACCCTTCCTTTTTCACTAAATGTTTCTAAG
>NW_008449044.1:0-533 GCF_000622305.1 Nannospalax galili
AGTACCTTAGCGGTTTATTTGGGAATCTTCTTAGTGCACCTCTTGAGGGCCCACTCCCAAGTCCCACTCTAGAGAGGAGGAAGCCCCAGCTGTGGCTGGTCCTTCTGCTTCCCCTTCTACACTGGAGGATGCCGGGCTGGAACTGTTTGCCTTCCCTTCTTTCTGCTTCTCCATACACTGCAGGTAACCCTTCACCCCCTTTGTGAATTCCTAATGCTCTTCCTCTTCTCTCTTAGGAATAGTATTATTCTTTCTTATCCTGACTCATCTCCTTCACCATGTCACACAGTCTTCCCTTTTATCCGGAAATCCCTAGTGTTTTAAATTTTTAACTACTTTTTCCTCTGTCTAAAGTAAGAAATGGGTATATCAATTAACCTACTAGCACTTCTTTTAGAGATTACCAGTTTTCTAGGACCGCCACAGTAAAATACCACGGACTGGGGCCTGGAGAGATGGCTCAGTGGTTAGAGCACTGGCTACTCTTGCAGAAGACTTGGGTTCGAATCCCAGCACCCAAATGGCAGCTAACA
>NW_008449045.1:0-533 GCF_000622305.1 Nannospalax galili
GCAGGCAGATCTCTGAGTTCAAGGCCAGCCTGGTCTCCATAGTGAATCCAGTCCAGCTGTGACTACAGGGAGACCCAGTCTCAAAAAAGAAAAAAAGTACTTGTTGCTCTTCTAGAGAACCCAGGTTTGAGTCCCAGAACCCACATGGTGGCTCATAACCATCTCTAGCTCCAGTTCCAGGGGATCCAATGCCCTCTTCTGACCTCTGAGGGCAACAGGCATGTGCATGGTACACATACATATGTACAAGCAGAATACTTACAAAACAATAAAACATTAGAACTCTAAACTCACTTAAGTCCATGTAAAAAGTCTTGACACTGACATTTACTAGAAGTATGACTGTTCAGACTACATTTTCTTATTTTTAAAAAATTTTATTTTTATTTTGTGTATATATTGCCTGCATGTAGGTAAGTACACCCGTGTTGTGCAATGCTTGTGGATGTCAGAAGAGGTTGTTGGATCCCCTGGGACTGGAATTATAGACAGTTGTTAGCTGCCATGTCGGTGCTGGGATTTGAACCCGGGTC
>NW_008449046.1:0-533 GCF_000622305.1 Nannospalax galili
CTTGAAGGAATGAGTGATTTTTTTTTTTTTTTTTTGCCTAAGTTCTCATAGTTAGCAAGTAGTAGAGTCAAAAGTACTGTCACTAGAGCTGCTGGTGCACACCAGCACACCAGCACACCAGCACACCAGCACCCAGAAGGTCACAAAGATAAAACAAAAGCCCTTCCCAGGACTCCAAGGCCCAATAACTGACTTGTTGTTTGAGGTGCTCATTCTTTGACTCCTGAGACTCTTGGAGGTTGGGGTGCACAGCTGAGACGCTCAGCGACTGCACCCGTGTATTAGACACATTCCTGTTGCTGTGATTGAAACACCATGACCACGGGAACTTATAAAAAGAAGAGTTTATTTAGCTTACAGGTCCAAAGAGACAAGAGTCCATCATGGCAGGGAGGCATGGCAACAGAGATGGCTGGAGGAGGAGCAGAGGCTAAGCACTCCATCTTCAAGCAGGCACAGGAAGCAGAGCGGCTGGAGATCTGGCAAAGCTTAAGAACTCTCTAAGCCCGCCCCCAGTGACGTGCTTCCTCCAG
>NW_008449047.1:0-533 GCF_000622305.1 Nannospalax galili
TACACACATAAGATAATATAATGAGTTAATATTACTCATGTACATACTGTGCTTTATAAGTGCTTTTCAGTCGCAGATAAACCTTATAGAAAACACAAAATCATTATCTTTCTTACTTTGTGTAGTTCAGAGAATGATCTACCAGAACTTTGCTTTAGGTTTTGAAGGACTGTAAATACTGGTAAAGAGAAGCAATTGTTACATAGCAAAACATTATCAATTCAAGTTCACAACCTCCAGTATAATCATTTAAGGAAAACTGCACTACAACCCTGCTCTGACCTTCAATAAACTTTCTTAACAACATTTATAAACAAATTTAACATTTGTAATGAGAATTTACCAAGCAATTAATTTTTTACCTCTTCTGTACATATATGTATATATACACATGCATATATATAGTAGATAGAGATGTACTTAAAATTTATATATTTGAATAATAGGGACCATGTTGTAAATAAGGATTAAAGACATAACACTTTGGCTTGAAAAAATATTTTTGTCAATTTAATAGTTTTGATTTATGAGAC
>NW_008449048.1:0-533 GCF_000622305.1 Nannospalax galili
GCTCATGTGTATGTGTGTTTAGGGCTGGCCACTTGGGATTGGATAATTTATCAGGGAGCTCATCCTTGGAATAAGCTCGCGCCTCCCTCCGCATCCACTGATTGCCTGTAGCTCTCTTCTATGCAAGTGGACCTCTCACCATGCACCAAGAAGCTTCTTTTTGCAACACAGAAAGACTATTAAAAAGTTTCACAACTGATCAAAATGCATCGAATAAGTGTCTGTGATATAGCTACAATGCGACCCCTACACCCAAGGCTCAGGGAGCATTGCAGAAGGGGGTGTGCACAGATTATGAGAGCCAGAGGACCAGGACACCCGCTGATAGACAGTGTGTCCTCGACATGACAGGGAAGCTACACCCACAAACTCTCCAATGTGGCTACCCACACAAGACCTGCATAGTGACAATGGCAGTTGAGAGGCCAGTGTGGATGGGGAAATTTCACAAGGTAAAAAAGGAGAGAAGGAGCAAAGATGAATAATACTAAGGGTGTCTGAAAAACCATAGGGAAGTGTGTGTGTGTGTGTGT
>NW_008449049.1:0-533 GCF_000622305.1 Nannospalax galili
TCTGCAAGAGCAGTCAGTGCTCTTAACCTCTGAGACATCTCTCCAGCCCCACGGGAGATTGTCTTTTAAAAACATTAAGCATTTGTTTTATTCGTATGGGTGTTTTGAATGTATGTATGTAAGTGTAGCACCTGTATACAGTGCCTTCCGAGACCAGAAGAGGGTGCGGAACATCTGGAAGTAAAGTTGCAGATGATTGCTAGCTGCCATGTTTGTTCTGGGGTCAGAAGCCAGGTCCTCTGCAGATAGAACCAGTGCTCTTCAAGTGCTGAGCCATCTTTATCTGTCTTTGACCTGATGATAAAGTAGACAAGCTCGGTCACTGCCAAGCTCTGTCTTCACTTTTCCGCACCGTAGGAACACCTTTAGTCCAGCTTGTTTCAAGACAGAAAAGCCTTCTGAATCAGCCTGATGGTAAGGCATAGATATGAACCAGGGTGTATAAATCTTTACTATTCTTACCCAATGGGATGTCGATGTAGCTCAGCTGCCTAGGTGGTTGCCTAGCTTGCACAAGGCTGAAAGCCTGAACC
>NW_008449050.1:0-533 GCF_000622305.1 Nannospalax galili
CTTGTAAAGCCACCAGCTAGGTAGAGAGCAGGGCGAAGAGGCATCAAAATTAAATTAGTGCTGGAGAGATGACTGACAACTGTAGGTAACTCTACTCCCAGGGGACTCTATGCCATTGTGTGGCCACAGTTGGAGCTGCATTTATGTGCACATAGACACACACATACAAAATTAAAAGTGAAAAACTCTAAAAAAGATTAGCAAATGAAAGACACCAATGACATAGAAAAAAGACTATAAAACATTGAACAAATGTAATTTGCATTGTATTGGTAAATTGCCATTTGTTATCTAAGCTTGTTGAAAATGGATACATGAGTGAGGAGGCCCTACTGTCCCAGACTCCAGCATGTTTATTTTAGCTCTCTTCTGAGACTCCCTGTCCTAGGGCAGGCTGGCTTCCAGCTTCGGTGGCAGAGAGACAAAGAACAGCAAACAACTAAGGGTATTAAATACATCATGTACTTGAGAACAGTTAGAATATAAGCTATTTCTAATACATATACTATTGTTAATCCTGTGTTATAAAAAAA
>NW_008449051.1:0-533 GCF_000622305.1 Nannospalax galili
CAATGCTGAATATCTCCTCACAGGCTCCCAATGTGTCATCACAATGCTCAGAGTGTGATAATAATGCCCCAATGTGTAATCACAATACTCCAATGTGATATTACAATCTTTCATGTGCCATCACAATGCTCCAATGTGCTATCACATTGCCCCAATGTGCCATCAAAATGAATCCATATGACTTCACAATGCTCCATTGTGCCATCACAATGCTCACTGTGTCATCACAATGCACCATTGTGTCATCACAATGCTCCATTGTGTTGTCACCATGCTCAATGTGCCTTCACGGTGCTCAGTTTCCCCTCACAATGCCTCAATGGGACATCACAATGTTACTGTGCCATCACAATGCCCCAATGTGTTATCACAATGCTCAATTTGCCATCACAATGCTGAATGTCGCTTCACAATGTTCCCATGTCATCTCAATGCTCAATATCCCAGCACAATGCTCCAATGTGCAATTACAACGGTTCAATTCCCATGACAATGCTCAGTGAGCCATAACAATGCAGCAATGAATCATCACA
>NW_008449052.1:0-532 GCF_000622305.1 Nannospalax galili
CTTGAACTCACAGAGATCTGCCTGCCTCTGCCTCCAAAGTGATGGGATTAATGGCATGCTCCACCAGGCCTGGCTTTGTTCCTAATTTTAATGGAATTCCTTCAAGTTTTTTTTTCAATTTAGGATGATTTTGTCATATATAACCTTTATTATAATGAGATATATTCCCTCCAATCCTATTCTTTCTAGGCCTTTTATCATAAAGGTAATATTGGATTTTGTCAAAGGCCTTTTTTGCATCTATTGAGATGATCATGTGATTTTTGTTTTTAAGTTCATGTATACAATTTGCTATTTATTGACTTATATATGCTGAACTGTCTCTGCATCACAGAAATAGAGCCAACTTGGTCTTGGTGGGTGATCTTCTTGCTATATGCCTGTATATGGTTTGTATTTTTTGAGACTTTTTGCATCTATGTTCATATACATATAGTTCTATTTTTGTTGTGCCTCTACCTGGTTTGGATATTAGAGAACTACTCATGCTGTAGAGGAGTTTGGAAGTGCTCCTTCTGTTTCTATTTTCTTT
>NW_008449053.1:0-533 GCF_000622305.1 Nannospalax galili
GTGAGACCATTCTCTCCCAGCTTGACAGGAGACATCTGGCAAGGTTGCTCCGGGGTCCAGGGAGCTCCCGGGGGCTCAGGTGTGCTGTGTGAGTGAGCCCCACATGATGGGAGAGGCTCCTGCTGCCTGGCCAGCTGCTTCAGCTTGGAGAGGTTTGGATTCTGTCCCTGTCCTGTGCCACTCACTTCTCAGAGGCCCTTATCCTTCCTGAAACTGTGTGCTAAGGCTGGTGGCTACCTGCCAGCTGGCCAACCCCATAGGACAGGGCAATGTGGGACAAAATAAGGGTGGCCACAGGAGGGGACTGGTGAGAGCAGCTGAACCCATGGGAGCCTGTGGTGACAGGGATACCATGAGGAGGAAGTGTCCAGCCATATCTGTGACAGTGCAGTCCAGGACAATTCACCTTCTGGAACATGGGGACCTGGAGGCTCAAGTGTGATTCCAGTCCCTGGGCTCGAGGACATAGGAGGGACCCTTCTGGCTGGTCCACAGACTCCTGTGGGCCCCTTGACACTAGCCTAGGGCAGTGG
>NW_008449054.1:0-533 GCF_000622305.1 Nannospalax galili
TCTGCAAGAATAGTCAGTGTTCTTAACCACTGAGCCATCTCTCCAGCCCCTTAAGTACACAAGTTTTAATTCTAATTTTTGAGTCTAATTTATGATAAAATTTCTTTATTAGGGTTTACTTAAATATAGTTTGTTTAACCATGAAAAAAAAATCTGTGAAGTTTTTCCTAATCCACAGTTTCATTTTCTAACTCTTCTGTGTCTCTGTTCAAACTGGAGGTTTGTCTTACAAGTCTTCCCTTTTGTGAAATTTATTTGAGGTATTGTGTTTCATTTGCATATATATTTTAATTTTCAATTAGTGTACAAAATGGGTTTCATTTTGCCTTTTTCGTGCATATGTATCATTGTACTTTGCTCATTTTGACCCAGTCAGTGGCTTTCCTTGTCCTGCCTTTTCTTAGCCGGCATCTTCCCTAGAAACAATTCCTCTCCTGCATTTGTTTCACACATTCTACATGAGAGAAAGCATGCATTATTTGTGTTTCTTTTCCCTCCCTTTAGACACCTTCCTTCCAGTCCCACAGCAACCC
>NW_008449055.1:0-533 GCF_000622305.1 Nannospalax galili
AAAACCATTCTTTTAGAGAAATGGGCTCGATGTATCCCATGTCTCCATCTCCCCGCTCCCCTGCTCTGTCCCTAGGACCCTTGAACACTATCATCAGTTCCATCTTCTGACTCATAGGGGTCTTCTCCTATATGATCCTAGACTTGGTTACATCTGTCTGCCTGCCCTCCTCTCTCCCCAGTCACATTTGAGCCCAGAAGACAAGAAGAATCTCTTGTCCATCCATTCCTGCCATCCAGCCCAGTATCCTTGGTTACTTCCCCTTCTACTCCATCTCCTCAACCAGAATGATTTTTATTGCCTGGTCAAGCAAGAGACCAAAGGATTCTGTGATCTCCATTAGCTCCCTGTAAGAGCCAGTGGGATGACCAGTGATGGGTAGCTTGTACCAACCCCTAAATGATAGCCAGGGATACAGGGGATCACAAGCCACACTCGTACAAATTCTATTCACTAGTATTGGCAGCATCAGAGGCCCCGATCTCAACCAGACCCCTACCCTTCCAGACCGGAAGTTCCTAAAAAGAAAACCC
>NW_008449056.1:0-533 GCF_000622305.1 Nannospalax galili
AGGATGGTCATTTTCACAATATTAATTCTTCCAATACATGAACATGGGAGGCCCTTCCATCTTCTATTTCTTCCCAAATATTTAAAAATTTACCAAACTTTTTCTTTTTGTTCCAGTTGTCTTTTGCTTAACCCTGCGTTTCTGCCCAGCACCTCTCCCCCTAACTCCCCCCTATGCTAACTTCAGTCAGCCATCCAGAACCAGTCCCATGAAGGCCATACCTATGGATTCAGAGGATACATTATATCTACAATACTGGTAAACTTACAAATAATCAGGTAACATGTCCTCTTCCAGAATTTCCATGGAGCCCATTGTTTCTGTAATTCGAAGAAGCTTTCTTTTCCTAACCAAAACTTTTTAACTGAGAATTTTTTTGTTAACTGACCTGCCTCTGTTCTGGTATAGCTATGGTAGACTGATGTAATCATGGTTATTCGGTTTGCTACTGACATGATTTCATTGTGGTTTTAAGCTTTATAAACAGTGCCCTACTTCTCCTTGGGGTGTAGAATTCTTTCTGGCAATAGCCC
>NW_008449057.1:0-533 GCF_000622305.1 Nannospalax galili
CTCCCTCTCTCAAAACAAATATTTATGGAGCACCATGTGATATTTGAATATGTCCTCAAACATTCACCTTTATCTGTAGTGAAAACACTCCATACTTTCTTCTAGCCTTTTGGAATATTCAATATATCATCATTACTACAGTCAGTATTATCTGCCTCAGAACACAGAATTTCCTTTTTCTACTTAACCATAACTTTGTACTCACTGATCAACCTTTCCCTGTCCCTTCCTCTTTACTGTTTCAATTAAGCTTGTTTTTCTTAGGCAGAAAAAAGTTTTTTTAAGTTATTTACTATGAGCATCCCTAAAAATCAGTTAGTACTTAACTATTAGACAAGAATAATCATGTGATGGCCTGTCAATTTCCTTAAGCAATAAAATCATCATGTAACTAAAGGAATAAATGCTTTTGTATTAATTAAACTTACATTTCCATCCGAGTTTTATTTCTAGGTTGTCTTCTTAGGCCTGCTCATCAATCAATCCAGTAGGAATGTGTCTTTTAAACTGCCAATTCAGGTGTTGTAGAGATA
>NW_008449058.1:0-533 GCF_000622305.1 Nannospalax galili
ATTTTGAAAGAGATGTATCTTTGCTCTGGAAATTGTTATTGAGTATGCTAATGCTATAGTGAAGTGCTTCTTCTAATCATGTGATTATTAAATAAATAATTTTTAAAAAAAACAGAAGGAATCATATCAGTCCAACAACCTCATGACAAATTACACACACATTATCGCCACATGAGTTCATGTGTATAGCTAAAGGCCAAAAGCCACAGAAAAAGAAACAGTGCCAGAAAGAAGAAACCTTCCATGAGTTGTTGGCAAAGGTGGTCCAACAGATTCCCAAATTTACACAGGCTATTGCCACAGCACTTGATGGCTTCCCATAACTTGAAAGTTAAGACCCTAGTGCTGAAGGCAAAACATACTTTGGACATAGAATCTGTAGTAATGGAACTGGAACCGACCTGAAAACACTTCCCCTGAAGCCTAGCTCTCATACCTTTGGAGAGTGTTATGAAGATGCCAACAGAAAACAACAATAGATTGTCCAACACCAGCTTCAAGAACAAATAACCACATCAATGGCCAGCACAGCA
>NW_008449059.1:0-533 GCF_000622305.1 Nannospalax galili
ATAAAATAAAAATAAATAAATTTTTAAAAATTACATAAAATTTCTTTTACGCCTTGTACATAAAAGTGTACATACAACATAACTGAACTTTCCTACACTTGGATCTAACCCCCCTAATAATTTATTATAGGTAAATTAATATTTTAAAACTTGAATTTAGAAAATCCAAACTCTGAACCATACCTTGTCTCCAGCACTCCAGGTAAGGAATGTCCATATATTCCAAAATAAAACGCCTCTTTACCAGACAGAGTCCAGGAGGCTGAGCCAGTGTGCAGAGCAGGGAGCAGCAGGCGTCACTGCCTCCCCCTCCACCTGGATTCCGGCCACGCTAGGACTCCCTGACTCCCATGCTTTGCTCTTTTGCCTTCTGGTCCTTAGCACTCCCTTGCTGATGACATCTAAACTACTCAAGCAAGTGCTGAGAACCCCTTTCCCAAAGAACTTTCCCAGCCCAAAAGCAAAAGTGATTCCAAGGTGAGTTGAATTCTAAGTAAAGATTGTAGCAGCTGACTGCAGGATTTGAAAAATAA
>NW_008449060.1:0-533 GCF_000622305.1 Nannospalax galili
TGATTGATTGATTGATTGATTGCAGCTCAGGGCCTTACTGTGTAAATCTGGTTGGTAAAGAATTCTTTTCCCCTGCCTCAGACTTCTGAGTGCTGGGATTACAAGAATGCACAACCACATCCTGTAAGGTCCTTTCTGCTGGGGCAAAATGCTGACTTGGAAGACCCCAGAAGGCCAACTGAAGCTGGTGATTCTTACACTTCTGATCCTAACAGTTTGTGAATTATATAGGTCAAGTATTTCTAATCCTAAAAACCAGGCTTCGGTGTTCAAAATCTGAATATTTTTGAGCACTGACTTGTTAATAGAACTGAAAAATTCTACACCATGAAACTTTTTCATGCACAAAATGATCAAATGTACACAAACATACATTAAGGCTATGTATATAAAGTGTATGTATGTGACCCATATGTCAATCCATGTTTGGACTTGAGTTACATCCACAAGATATTACCTACATACAACTATCCCAAAACTTAAATATTCAAATTCTAAGACTGCTGGTACCAAACATTTCTGGATAAGAGATG
>NW_008449061.1:0-533 GCF_000622305.1 Nannospalax galili
TCTGTCATACTGCCTGCAGAGGCTTTGCTCAAAAAAATGTTTGTTAGATAAATGAGCAAAGGGGAAAACCAAGAGAACTGGTGGCAACAGCCATAAGATGTGTGAGGGATGCAATGGACACAGTTTACACATTTAGACTTTCTTTTTCTGTCAGTTCCTGTTTCTGGTTCATACTAGATTCTCCTGCAAAGGTTGGTGGGGGGCAGGCTTCTCATTTCCTCTCAGCTTATCTCTTGGGATTCTCACTCGGCCTTTCTTCAAGCTTCATTTTTCAACCTAGAAAGTACACAGAGCAACCAAATGTCTGTGTTTCCTGAGTCAGTTATGACTTCAAATGTTTTTATTCATGGTTCTTAAAATTTGTACTCTCAATGTTAGATAATGTATCCCAATTTGTGGTGCAAAAACCATGGTTGCTGGGATGTGTGTCTCTGATATGGGAGGTATAAGGTTCTGATGGATGGGTGGATGAATTGATGGTTAATAGAAAGAGATACACGAAGTTGTCTGGGTACATAAGTAGACAATAGAGA
>NW_008449062.1:0-533 GCF_000622305.1 Nannospalax galili
ACACTAAAGCTATCCAGCACATTCAGTTAAAAAGTTATCTTTTTTGGTAATTTACCTCCTCCCACCTCAATATAAACCTGTCAAAGAGACTAACAAATCAGTGGGACAATATTCTAATACATGTAGAAAGATTTAAGTCAAATGACTGTCATAAAGATGTGTCCATGTCACCGTAAGTGAATTCTAAAAAGCCTTAACCAAATATGGTGGCTCATGCCTATAATTTCAGCTCCTGGGAGTCTGAGGTGAAGGGCTCACATGGGTTGGAGGCCAGCTGGGCTAGAGTGTGAGACCTAATCTCTAAAAATAAAAATAAAAATGAATGTAAAAGTAAATATGAGTCTCTTAGACTGGTGAGATAGGTCAGCACACAGAGGTGCTTACCCCCAAGCCTGACAACTTCAATCCCTATCCGTAAAACCCATATGGTGGAAGGAGAGAACTGATTTCCACAATTTATCCTCTGACTTCTACATGTCCACCATGCCACATGCTCATACACACACACGCACGCACACACACACACACACACA
>NW_008449063.1:0-530 GCF_000622305.1 Nannospalax galili
TTTTAAGGTCCACGACGCAACGTCCACTAGCACCAGGGAAGCTAGCAGCACAGCTCAGGTCAAGCTTTGGACTCAAGGAGTGCTAATGTCCGCACCCATTGTTGTGGGTTTGCCTGCCTTTCCTTCCAATTCCTTCAGTTTTTGAAGCTGTGTTGTTAGAGACCTCCACATTTCTAAGTAACCCATTCCTTATCCTCAAATACCATCTTTATCCTTGGCAATAGTTCATGTTCTGAGTTTTATTTGGTGTAAATGTAACTGCTTCCATTTTGTTTTGATTACTGTTTACATGGTATCTCTTCCCATCCAGTCACTCTCACTACTTACGTTATTACTACTGAAATCAGTTTTTTCGTAAACAGCTGAGTCAATTTGTACTCATCCTTCTAATCTGTGCTTTTTAATTTGTGTATTTGACCATTTGCATTTAGTATAATTATTGATTTTGGCTACAGGTTACCAACTCACTAGCTGTGTTTTACTTCTATACTCTATTTTCATTCTCTCTCTCTCTCTCTCTCTCTCTCTCT
>NW_008449064.1:0-533 GCF_000622305.1 Nannospalax galili
ATGTAGCTCAGAAAACAAGCAATGTGAATGGTATCTTCCTCCTACCAAAATGAAAGGATAACTCCCTGGACTCGATTTTTTTATTTATCTATTATTTGAAAATTTCATACAGGGATACAATGTATTTTGATGATCTGCTCCCACTGTCCCCAACTTCCCCCCAAACTACCCCTTTGTTCCCCTTCCAACTTCATACACTTTTTTCCCTTTATAACACACTGAGTCCAATTAGTATTGCCCAGGTGCACAGGAGCGTGGGACACCCACCAGAGCACAGGCCTGTGACAGGTGGCACCCCTGAAGAAAACAAAGTCTCCTTCCCCTTCAACCAGGTGCAAATAGTTCTCAGCTAGGCGTGGAGCTCCGGGAGCCCCTCCCCATCCACTCTGTAACGGCAACTAGCTTGACCTTGTGCAGGTCTTGTGCAGGCTTCCACAGCTGTCATGAGTTCGAGCCTGCGACAGCCTGCTGTGCTCAAAAGACACTATTTTTTTTTTTTTTTTGGTCTTTTTGAGACAGGGTCTCCCTGTAGC
>NW_008449065.1:0-533 GCF_000622305.1 Nannospalax galili
TTCTGCCCAAAGCCACTTTTCAGTGCTTCGTGGTTGCTTGTACAGGTTCCTGTTCGCATGAACTGTTGATGATCAAGCACTGTTGCTGTGATATGGTGGCCCAAGTCTCAGAAAAGAATCTCGTGTTTTTATCATCACCTGACACACTCAGGGAACATCGCTGAAGACATGACAGAAAGGACACAAGGCCCTGAACTAGGGGATAAGATTTAGGGAATGCGTCTATTTCTCCTTCTTGACATGACAATGAGTCATCATGGAACAGAGGTGGCTCTGGGGATCTGCAAAATAACTTGAACCCTACGGACAGTATGGCAATCAGCCAACAATACATATAGGACTGTGTAAAAGTAAAGGGCATGTTAAAACTCCCTGAGGGTCAGAGTCATTGCACCCTCACCTGGGCTGTAGACATTGCTTCCTTCTGCCCCAAATAACTGCTTGGCTGTAGGGAGAGTCTGTTAGTGTATATAGCAGGTGGAAAGCTGACTGAAGGCAGGACTCAGGAGCAGTGTTTTTCCTGAGTTGGTGAC
>NW_008449066.1:0-533 GCF_000622305.1 Nannospalax galili
TAGTGTCTCCATACAGTGAAAATTTTTCTTTTGTTTTCTCAGAAAGGACTTTCTGGGTAAAGGGAAAGAACGAGCCTAAGAGAGGGAGATAGTAGATGTTACCAAGCAGGGGAATAGGGGTATTTAATGGGGGAAGAGAGAAGGGAAGGATATACAAGGAACTATGGGGGTAAAGAAGAAGTGGAAGCTTGAGAGGGAGCGTTAATAGGAAACAGATATCTCAAGGGGAAACTGGGAAAAGAGGCACTTTAACTGGGGAGGGAGGAGAGAGTGTGAGACAGGGAAAGAGAGATCAGAGATAAATAATGCTTAGATAGTGTGAAAAACCAGAAGGGAATGTCAAAAGTGTTCAAAAGTCCACTGAAAATTACACATACAATATCTGAATATGAGTGCATGTGTATTGAACATGACTGCATGTGTATTGAACATGACTGCATGTGTATAGCTGAGCTGAAGGCTGTATGACAAACACAGTGTTGGACAGGAGAAGCCTCCCTTTGAATTGTTGACCAGGCTAGACCAAGAGACTC
>NW_008449067.1:0-533 GCF_000622305.1 Nannospalax galili
TGTGGGGGAGGAGGGGAATATACAAAGAAATGAGCACCCAGTGCCTAGCTCCGGGTCAGTCAGCTCCACGCTGCGCAGCTTTGCCTGGCTCAGAGCCTGCCATATCAGATGGCTCCCGCTGCACTCCCATAGTCACTGCTAGCTTTCACCCACACCTCATGGGTCAGTGGTCTTGCCCCAGGTCCATAAGTGGCAGGCCATTCTGTCCTTGAGTACTCCCAGATGCTGCCTGTTACCCACACCCACCACCACGTGTTCCTGGTGGCTCATGGCTTCTGTCCTAAGGTGGCTCCCAGCAGCCCCTCCACAGTCCATTCTCTGTAGCAGGCCCCACCCCTTAGAGGAACCAGGACCCCTGGGGAACAGGACCATTTTGGATTTTGAGTTTTTGGTTAGGGATGTTCAGCTTGTTCGTTCATTTCATGCTCTCTTACGCAGAGGCGCCATCAGCTTTGTTCACCAGCTCCCCAGTCTATGTAACAGTGTCTGACACAGTGCATGCTTCCCAGTGAACAAGTGATCAAATGGGGGCT
>NW_008449068.1:0-533 GCF_000622305.1 Nannospalax galili
CCTCACCCACCCTGGAACAGACAAGGGCACTGAGGCCAAGGACCCTCCGGCTGCAGAGAACTATCCTCCTCCACCAGTTCCAGCTCCCTCTGATAGCAGCGAGCCAGCCCCAGCTCCTGTTGCCGATGGCGACATCCCCAGCCAGTTTACACGGGTGATGGGCAAAGGTAAGAGCAGCCCAAACCAAGCCCAGAATCCTGAGGCAGACACTAGGTGAACCTAGGCACCAGGGATCAAGTCCAAATTAGACAAGGGACAACACTTCTTAAAGCCCCCTAGTGCAGAGCCTGCAAAGAAGCTGAGACTGGGGATGACCAGATCTCTCCCTACAGGCCTGTGTGGGATGATGGTGACAACCCTTGCCTTCAAAGCTCAGGTGTTGGAACTTATCCAGCCTGAGAGCTGAGGGCATGTTGGGGGTGGGGCGGTGTCTAAGCTCCTGCCCTTTCTCATGTTCCTCAGTGTGCACCCAGCTGCTGGTGTCCCGACCAGATGAGGAGAATATCACCAGTTACCTCCAGCTCATCGAAAAG
>NW_008449069.1:0-533 GCF_000622305.1 Nannospalax galili
ATGTACTTTTTTTGTCTTTTTGAGACATGTACTTTTTTTGTCTTTTTGAGAGCATGTCCATATTGCAGAAGTCATTCCCACAATCCTGTCTCCTGGACATGACACGGCTGTCGCACTGCTGAATTTGCAGCAGTTGTAAGCACCTGTAAGACCTGTAACAGATCAAGCCAGCCCAAATACCCAAATATCTTGCCATGCACAGGGTAGGTGATCTCAGGCTCTACCCCTTACTGTGGAGCTGCTGGCAGTAGAGAACTGCCAGGAGAGGGAGATCCTTCCCCTTTTAAGAGTGTGTCCACTGGAAGGTTTCCCATGCTCCAGGGGATGCCCCACCCCCATGTACATATGTGTACTACTAACTGGACTGAGAGGGTTATATAAAAATGGACATGAAGCTGGGAGGGAGATTGTGTTGGTGAAGATATGGGGGAGCTGGAGGCAGAAGCTGGGCATATATGATCATGTTTCATTGTAAACATGTATGAAATTCTCAGGAATAAAGAAAAATTTAAAACTAATCTATATCTTCATTG
>NW_008449070.1:0-533 GCF_000622305.1 Nannospalax galili
TCTTCCTCCTATTGTGACAAGGCACTGAACTTTTGGGTCTCTGCATCATCAATTTTCCATGGGCTATTGGCCCATTTCAGTACGATTCCATCTACTATAAAAACACAAATAGCAAGAAGCAAGAACATCTAACCAGTGGCTGCTACAATAACTTTACCTATGGGTGTAAACACAAAATCTTGGACTTTAGCAGGTATATCACATCCATCTAACAAAACAACTTCAGTGGCTTCCCACTGGGGCTAATCTTCCTTGACACAGGGGATTGGTCTGGTCTGGTCTGCAGTACCAGATGTGTGCTCCGCCACTAGGAGCAGACATTTTATCCAATTAGAAATTTGATGGTTGTACATACACTAGAGGCTCCACTATTGCACTAACAGGAACATCTTGTTTGGTGTATTGATAGTGCAACACACGAGGTCCATTTTGAGCAGAATTACAGGGGACGATTCTCCCCCAGTCATCTGCATGTCACTTTTTGGCACCGTGAAAGCCACCCATCCAGTGGCAGGGAGTTTCCAGCTTAGTCC
>NW_008449071.1:0-533 GCF_000622305.1 Nannospalax galili
AAAAGCATACTCCTACAGTTAATTATTTCAATGATTTTCATATAATTATTTAATGATGTTTCTGGAATTGCTCTCCGCCCATGTCCTGGGAAGTCTCCATGGATGCTCTCACAGATTGAGCCTTCATGTAGTGAGGGAGGAAGTTGTCAACATGCAAGTAAAACATGATTATGTAATTAGGAGGCATGACATAGACTGGAAAAAGCTGATACTACTTTGTTTTAAATTTGGGAGTATGGAATAAGATTTTTCAGATTGAATGGTCAGGGAAGGACTTTAAAAGGAAATGCCATTTAAGTTCTGATAGCAAGCTGTAGTCAGTATAATCAAACACCTGACAGAGATTGTGCATCTATAAAAAGGTTCACAGTTCAGAGTAGAAATTCAAAATCAGAATGCTATAGCATGGGCTCAGTGCTGATGTCCTCTCTTGGCTGAGGCAGCCCATGCAACACACCAATGGAAAGAGTTCAAGCTACAGTCATCAGTCACATCTGGAGCTATGTAGTAAAGACAACTGTGTGGAGGTAGTT
>NW_008449072.1:0-533 GCF_000622305.1 Nannospalax galili
CCCATCACGGCACCCCCCAGCATCACATCCCCCCATCATGGCACCCCGCAGCATTGCATCCCAGTCCCAGCATGGCTGCCTGTTTAGGTGAAATGATGGGAAACAAGATCTCAGCAAATGATGTTTCCTTTCTTTCCTCATCTCTAGTTTGAGACAAACAGCCTTTTTGTCAAATTCACCCAACATTTACCTGAAGCATTCTAACACAGTGTTGGGAAGTGATGAGGAGCCACAGAGATGGCCAAACACGTCACCATAACAGGAGATAAGAGTCCAAGACTTAAGAACCTTTGATTTGGGGAGAACACATGCTAGTGTGAGTCTGGGGCAGGAGACACTGTGATAATCTTGTGGGAAAGAAGGCGTCTGAGCTGAACTCCAAGCGACAGCTCTAAGAGAGGGAGCAGTGCACCTCACACAGCGGGATGCTTGAGCGTGGTCGTTCGGAATTCACAGTTTCAAGTCCATTTGTCCCCCTTGGTCTCAAAGTGGCTGCTGCATTTCAAAGCATTGCACCTGTGTTAAAGACAGAA
>NW_008449073.1:0-532 GCF_000622305.1 Nannospalax galili
CTTTCACTGGAAACAAAGCTTACAGATGCTGGTATAGCAATGAATAAGGAAGATTCCATAGGAGATAGGAAGAGAGGAGGGAATCCAGTCCGGTTCTCTGCCCATTCCAGGACTTAGGTGCACACAGGGTCAATAAGAATGATAAAATACATTTGGGAAGCCATGAGGACTCAAGAACAAGAACAGAGTGCCACCTACAAAAAGATCACTAAAGATTAGAGGTACCGTAACCCTAGGAAAAACCATGTTTATTCAATTTTAGACAAAAATATAAAACACCTTAAGGTATTGGAGAGGTGGTTCAGTGGGTAAGCACCACATGTTGGCTAACAACTGTCCATAACTCCAGGTCCAAGGGAATCCAATGCTCTCTTCTGTCATCTGAGGGCATTGCATGACACAGGTGCACTTACATGTATGTAATACACTCATACACATAAAATAAAAATAATAAAATATTTTATAAAAAACAACTTAAGATATGGAGAGATGGCTTAGCAGTTAAGAACACTGGTTGTTCTTGCAGAAGACC
>NW_008449074.1:0-533 GCF_000622305.1 Nannospalax galili
AATGGCCTGTGAGTATGCATTACAGAGACTTCAGTTTAAGTCAGCACAGCAATGCTGCGTGTTCATTCTAATACTCTACAGGTATAATGTATCAGAAAGGGGAGCTCCAGGCTAAAGCAACAAAAGTTCAAATGTGTATAAAAAGAAATGAGGTAAGTGCTAGAGTTAGAGGAACTAAGTAAGGGAGAAGGGGAAGGTCCTTTGTCCTTGAGTTGTAACTCAAGGCATATTCATTATCATTTCACAATCACACAAATGAATTTACTCATCTGCCTTTTACACAGAAAGGGAAAGGACTCTGCTCAATTGCTTTATACAAGTCCGGGTTCTCTACATTTCAACTACAGAAAGTTGTCAAGTGTCAAACCCTGTTTTGCAGAGGAAAGGGCCTAGTCTTATGGAGCAACAGTGTCATCCTCTGACTGTAACCTAGTCATACATTTGTGACACAACACAGCACCTGCTTGGAAGACAAACGAAACTAAGTAAAGGGCCTAATCTAGCCTGGTGTCAGGAAAGCCTGACTTTGATAT
>NW_008449075.1:0-533 GCF_000622305.1 Nannospalax galili
CAGGGTTAATCTCTCTAGTGGAAATCCCTGTAGGATGCCTGGCAGTTGCTTAACCCCCAACAATAGCCCCCAATATTTAAGTCTACCCATGGGAGTTACCCCTCTCTTCACGCAAAGCCCACTCACTTCTTTTCCAGCTTGTCCACCTCACTGTCCAGCTGGTAAGGTCCATGTCTATATTAGTACAGAAGGACATTACCCCTAATGCCTTATGTCCAGGAGATCTACATGGTCTGGGTTAGGAGTACAAGCTCTGGCTGTATTGGGAGGGTTTAGTCTGTGCTGCTGCTACCTGTGATCTAAGCTGAGGAGCTGGTAAGGAACCTACTGTAACAAATGATTCAGGGATCTTTTTCATGATTGAACCCAAACTGCTGCCTTCCAAGTTTCTCAGTTGGCACAGCACTTCTTGGTGTGCTCCTGGGGGTCCTTACAATTATCTCCTATGCCCCAAATTGGGTATGAAACCCTCTTTGTAACTTGGAGAAAAACTACCCAAATGCCTGGAAAATGAGGGCCTTGACACAGTGCTT
>NW_008449076.1:0-533 GCF_000622305.1 Nannospalax galili
CAGAGACACTGAAAGTAACTATTCATAAAGGGGACCTTATGACATTTAAAAACTTTTTATAGAAAAGGAACAGCGTCTAATTATTAACATTACACCCATAGATTAGGAAATCTGCCAACCTCATCACAGTGTTTCTTTTGTCAGTAGATAGCAATTCGCACAGATACCCACAATTTGTCCAGGTGCAGAAAATAAGAGAATATGGACAAATCAGCCCTGTATCACATTCTCTCCACTCAAATCTCAACATTCATCAGGAAAGTGGGGATTAAAAGTTTCTAAGAGCCAGAGCCAGTGGATGACACCAGACAAATAGTGCTTTCTGGATACAACAGGGTAATTACACAAATAAACTCACAGTGGTAGTGACCGCATACACAAGAAATGTTCACGTTCAAGCCAGACAATCCCAGCATGGACAGGAAGTTAATCGCAAAGTCTGACCACTAGCTGAGGAGCTCTTGGCACCTAACAGCTCCTGGCAAGGGAGAGTGCTTGTCTTTCAGGGTGTGGCCCCATTTAGGTGGATATAC
>NW_008449077.1:0-533 GCF_000622305.1 Nannospalax galili
CAAGGGGCCTACCCAGTGCTACGTAGCCAGAGTGCACCCTGCTTGGATCTCCCCCATTTAGTCTCCCACCTATTTGTACAACTAGATTTCTGGCCACAGTCACTAAGGTCCAAGGTCCATGAGGTCAGTTGCCCTAGCGTGGAATTGCTGACCACCTTCTGATCCTGGTCTTGAATGCCATGTGGACACATCCATTCCCTTTGCATTATTGTGACCACAATACCTGATAGAGACAACTTAGGGGAGGAAGGATTTATTTGGCTCATAGTTTCAAAGGGTTCCAACCTCTGAAATCATAACAGGGAGGGTGCAGCTGAGCAACTCAGTTCATGACAGTGGGAGTGTATGATAAGGCTGTTCACATCACAGCAGACTCAGATTGACCCTTGCAAGCAAGGCAAAAGGCTGTTTACGGAATGTTCCCAGCTGTTGAGAGAGACTGGACACATGCTAGTAAGGACAGAGAGAGGCTCAGGAACCATCATCACCTATCTCATTCTCTTCTTGGTCTCCAGAACACCAAGCTGGAGGCT
>NW_008449078.1:0-533 GCF_000622305.1 Nannospalax galili
TTCTAATAAAATTCTCTAAAGCTTCCATCCGAGTCCATTCTTGAATTATTTTATAAATGAGACTAAGAATCCTCTAGGGGATACTGTGTCTCCCCCATTTAACCTACAATAAAATACTCCTTTCTAATGCTCACCCGAGTCTCAAGCTAAGCCCAACAGAGCCAAGAAAGACTGTCACACTCAAAGACAACCCCATATTCCTGAATCACAGAGGCTTGGAAGTTAGCAGTGAAGGTGGCTGATAGATGGCAGAGGGAGCAATCACTGTGAACCAGACAACGCTCACCAGAGCTGCTAAGCCTCACTGTGCCTGGTTCCCCACTGTAAGCGTCCATCCAGGACAGTGGCCTTGCTCACTAGTGGCAAGCCTAATACAGGGCAAAACAAGGCAGTTGCTCCCATGCAGCTAGGGGTGCAGAGTCAGGCCTCTCTTCCATAGGAAAAATTGTACAGGCTCTTAAAGAATTCTGACTGGAAGGTCTTCTTTTGATTTGTAAAACACCATTATCATCCTTAGTGAGTTAGAGCTCCCC
>NW_008449079.1:0-533 GCF_000622305.1 Nannospalax galili
TTTATGTGTGTGAGTGTATTGCCTACATGTATGCAAATGCACTCGTGTCATGCAATGCCCTCAGAGGTCAGAAGAGGCCGTCAGAACCCTTGGAACTGAGGTTACAGATGGTTCTTAGCATCCATGTGGGTGCTGGAAATGGAACCTGGGTCCTTTGCTTGAGCAGCCAGTGCTCTTAGCCACTGAGCCACCTCTCCAGCCCCAAGACACATTTCATTTGCATTTCAAGAGCTGGGAACTAGGAGGTTCTCTCTTGAGGGAACAGAAGCCACACTGGAGCTCCTGTACCACAATGTATTTATAGCTTTAAAGAGCAAGCAATGTGACTTTTATTCAATGTAGCCTTGAGATGATTTCTTGAGATTTCTAGGTATGTTATTTTGAAACAAAGAATCTGTTTAGTATAATGGAAACTAGCTAAGCATAACAGGGCATTCTGCCCCCTGGTTGAGTGTTAATTCCTTGTATAATTTGGGGAGGGGCTGTTAAGGTTCAGATAGCTCCGCCCCCTCACCAACAGGGCCTCACGGACC
>NW_008449080.1:0-533 GCF_000622305.1 Nannospalax galili
AGCTGAGAATTGAGGTTAACCATCCTAAGTATAATACAGCATTAGTAGTATGAACTGGGCTCTGAAGTGAGGGCCGTCTTGTGGGACTGAGCCAAACCCCGGAAGAGACCAGAACAAAATGTAGTACACACGGTTGGTATCAGGAATCAAGGAATCAGAAGACATTCACATTTAGCCTAACATATTTTTGTGATATTTAATGTGTTGAACTACAAAGAGATATTAAATTCATAAATTGGACTCTATATTTTCTGTCATCTTTAGTAATATAATCTAATAAAGGAAGCAGGTAATTTTATGCTGTTCAAAAATAAGACATGGCCTGCTTTTCATCACAGTAAATGAATGAAATGCATACTATTACATGGACTAAAATGCACAGCTATTACACAATAAAACACTGAACAAATAATTTTATTTAAGCTCCTCTTTAAAACCATGTATGTGAAAGAAGGCTGTGTACAATAGGCCAAAGATTACTTAGAAATCAAAAGATATATAAAAATAATTTAAGTATAGATTTACTGTTTCAT
>NW_008449081.1:0-533 GCF_000622305.1 Nannospalax galili
GGAACTCACTATGTAGACCAAGCTGGCCTCGAACTCACAAAGATCTGCCTGACTCTGCCTCACAAGTGCTGGGATTAAAGGCGTGCGCCACCATGTCCGGCCCCCGACAGTCATTTTTAGCTGATTCTTTTCATTAAAGATTTATTTTTATTATTTTAAGTTGTGTGTGTGTCTGTATGTGTACATGTATGTGTGCCCACAGAGGCCAGAAGTATCAGCTCCCCTGGAACTGGAATTACAGGTAGTTGTGAGCTGCCTGATGTGGGTGCTAGGAACCAAACTTGGGTCCTCTGGGTGCTCTTCCTCTGGAAGAGCAGCAAGGGCTTAACCACTGAGCCTCCTCTCCAGTCTCCAGCTGATTCCCTTAGTTATAGTCTGTGCCTGAACTTCAGTGTGAAGGGAGCTCTGGCAGGAAAAGGGGTCTCGTCTCAAGGCTTTCATTATAAACTCTTCCTGAAGACTAGGACATCAGGCAGAGGTTGTGGCTCTCTGGGCACTTTGCTCCCTTCTCTATTCTACGTGTGTATATAACC
>NW_008449082.1:0-533 GCF_000622305.1 Nannospalax galili
CCTTGTATTATTCATAAGCATGTGTGTGTATATATGTGTGTATGTGTGTGTATGTGTATATGTGTGTGCTGTAATTGGGATTCATTTCATGATTTCTTTTTTGGTGTATTTGTCATTGGTATAGAGACTGTTCATTGGTTTTATGTGTTAATTTTGCATCCTCAGACTTTGCTAAAAGTGTTTATCGGTTCTATGAGATCTTGGTGGAGTCTTTCAGGTCTCTTATGCCTGTAGTCACAGTGTCTGCATGGAGGGATACTTTTCCTATTGAATGCATTTTGTTTCCTTCTCTTGCTGTATTGCTCCCGCTAAGACTTAAAGCACATCCTGAACAGGAGTGAGGAGACTGGATCCTCATCAAGTTCTGACCTTGGTGGGAATGATTTGAGTTTTTCTCCAGTTAGTATGGTATTGGCCACAGGCTTGCTTCCATAGCCTTAGTGTGGAAAGGTATGTTCCTTCCATCCCTAGCCTTTCCATGACTTTTATCATGAAGAGATATTCAACTTCTCAAAGGCCATCTCTGCCTCAGT
>NW_008449083.1:0-533 GCF_000622305.1 Nannospalax galili
GCCCCAGAATTTCTTTTTTTCTTCTGAAATCCCCCAAAGCAAAATCAAATCTCCCTTTTAACCCTTCTATTTCCTTAGGAAGGAATGGCTGGCTGCCAGGGCATGACTGCATATCCACCAAGATCTCTGAGTGTGCTCACCCTGAAATTATCCAAGGCCTCTTTCTGCAAAATGTGGGCGGGCTCTGAGGGTCAGTGAGACGCTGGGCACTCTCAGAAGTCCCTGCTCCACTCACGCAGGTAATTGCTAAGAAATCCTTGGTCTTTCATTTTCGCCAAGTACCTCGATGGAGAGTTGAAATTGGTTTTCCTTCCCAGGTGCACCCTTCCAGATGAACTTAAATTGCCAGTATTTCTGGCATAACCTAATATGCTGTTGTGCCACCCATGCTGTTCTCCACAATGGAGAAAGGCAAGAAGCGGGATTGGTTCCCAGGTGTGGTTGCAAGCCCCCGTCTTGGAACCATTGCCTGGAGCGCATTGGTGAAGCAAAACCTGGGCTCCCCTCATCAGACACAGAAATCAGAATTGTCT
>NW_008449084.1:0-533 GCF_000622305.1 Nannospalax galili
AACTGTCCAGAACTTCAGTTCCAGGGAATCTCATGACCTCTTCTGGATTCCACAGACATTGTACATGTGGGGTGGGTGTACTTACATGCAGGCAAAACACTCATACTCATAAAACTAACTAAATCAATACATAATTAAAAAAAAACAGCAGAGAAAGACTAAGAAGACACTGAGGTTGACTTCTGACTTATACATCTGGATGCATAGATGTGCACGTGTACTCACCTCCCCCCACATTAACATGTGTACACACACACACAAACACATATGCACACAAATATTTAAGGCAATAAATAAAATTAAGAAACCAAGAGATTGTGTGGCAGTAAGGAAAGTTCTGATTATTATCATGCATGTTATAGTTATAAACCAGTCACATGCTTCACAACCATGATTTAGTAAACTGCATATATGATGGTGATCCTTTAAGGTTAGAACAGAACTGGGAGTGGTAGCACAGACCTTTAATTCCAGCATGTAAGAGGCAGAGGCAGACAGATCTCTGTGAGATTGAGGCCAGCCTGGTCTATGTA
>NW_008449085.1:0-533 GCF_000622305.1 Nannospalax galili
CTCTTCCAGTAGTGGGTTGGGCCTGCTTATGTCAACCAGAAATCAAGAAAATTCCCCATGGATGTGCCCACAAACACGAAATACTGAATTGAGTTTCCTTCTTGCCAGACGTCTCAAAAACTAACCAGCACACGCTTTTTAATGTATTATATCTTACAATCAATCCTGTGGCCCACTATGAGTTAATTTTTATATAAAATGTGAAAGTTACTTCAAAGTCTATTTTGTTCTTTGTCCATGGATGTAGGGTTGCTCCCGCACTGTCTGTCCAATTATATCTTTCTTCAATTGAATTGCTTCTGTAACTTTGACATAGTTTTTGGAGTATATTTGCTTGCATCTATTTCTGCTTTCTAGGCTTAATCCATCTGTACATCTATCTGTACTTAACTACTACACAGTCTCACAGCAACTATCAAATACATCTTAAAGTAGGACAATTTCTTCCATTTTGTTCTTTCTCAATTTTATTTGATTTTCTATTTATATTCCTTTTATTGTCCTTTTGTATTTTCACATGAGTTTTCAGGTGA
>NW_008449086.1:0-533 GCF_000622305.1 Nannospalax galili
ATACAGAGTCCACCCTCCTTAAGAAAAAGTAGGTCTAAGCCCCTTCTATTTGTAGGACTACTTCAGCTAAGGCGTCCACCTGTTCTAAATAGGAAGCAGTGGCATGTAATCTGATATCTTTATCAACTAGTTCACTTAAAACTTCTAAGTTTTGGTCACTTGTGACCCATGCTGCCATTAGGAACCAAAATGGAGGCTGGCATAGCTCTTTGTGGCTGAGAGAGACCCATATGATATCTTCCAGCTTTCTCTTCATAGTTATAAACCTTGAGTGTAACATGTATCAGTACACAAAATTCCTGTCTCCCTATGAAATAATGGGGGTGTGAAAAAGGGGTTAGGCCAGAGGAACAAGCAAACGAAGTGGAGAGGGGGGCAGCAAGCAAATGGGTGTCTCCCATAGACCAGATGTTTCCAGGTACTGTATAGAATTGATTACAAACCTAGAGATAGGGGAGAGTAGTTAACAGGTATTCTTTTGGCATAAAGCATAGCCTCTGACCCTTCAGATCCCCTAGGGTGAAAGTAGTTTC
>NW_008449087.1:0-533 GCF_000622305.1 Nannospalax galili
TTTTTTTTTTTTAATTGTTGATTGATGCAGGAGGATCCAGACCACTGTGGGTGATACCATTCCTGAGCAGTTGGACTTAGTCTGCTTAGAAAGGTAACTGAGCAAGCCAGGAGAAGCAAGTGAGAATGCAGCATTCCTCCATGGCTTCCCTCTGTGAAGGACTATGCTGTATGTAGGCTGATGTAAACCCTTCCCTGTCCAAAGTGCTTTGGGTCATTATTTTAATATAAGCACACTAAATAAAATTATACCAACTTTGCTTACAAATATTTCTTTATGCTATGTTAACTGAAATCTAAGGCTTTCTCATCTCCACTGTGGAATAGCAATTGTTCTCCTTAGCAAAGCCACCTACTCTTCACAAAATGTGTTTGTTGTATGATTGCTGTTGTTTAAGCATACATTGCATTGGCATGCTTGATTGCTTTGCTTCCTTTAGTTTCTTTCATGCACTTGATTTATATTGGCATTCATGACCCATGAAGCCTTTCGCAATCTACCTTAAGCTCACGTAGGTTGTTTAGGGGCTTCAT
>NW_008449088.1:0-533 GCF_000622305.1 Nannospalax galili
TTAAATTGCACAGGGGACAGTAAGGGGAGATTCAGATTGCAGGTAGAAATAGGGGAGGTGGAGAGGGGACCAAGATACCGTCAAAACATATAGTATGAAAAACATAAAAATTCAATAAAAAATAAAATTAAGGAAAAGTAGCTTAACAAGATGACTCAGTAGTAAAGGTGCTGTGATGCCAATAAAACCCATTAAACAGTAAGATGGTTGCTAAGAATGTTGAACCATGGAGAGGCTCAAGATAAAGTAGGAAGAAATAAGAAAAGAACAAGGAAAGTACAAAGGAATCTGCACCCCTCCCTACCCCCTATGTTTTCCCTTACCAGACCATTGAAATCTCTGATTGATAAACTGCTACATTCTTGTAATCTGTAATTGCAAGTTCATGTGTAAACACTTGTTTAATTACCACATATTTGCTATTCCCTGCTTAAACTCCTGCTTATGAGTTGACATTAAATTTCTCTAAAATTTTGACCTGGGGGCTGGCTCTCTTAAGGAGTGATCCAAGTGTCAGTTCCCTGTTCCAAGTG
>NW_008449089.1:0-533 GCF_000622305.1 Nannospalax galili
TGTACTTTTTCCTCTTTAACTTGTCCTGCATAGACCTCTGCTATTCCTCTGTGGTTACACCTAAAATGCTAATGAACTTTGTAATGAAGAAGAACTTCATCTCATATACAGGATGCATGACCCAGCTGTATTTCTTCTGTTTGTTTGTCATTTCTGAATGGTATGTCCTTACGTCTATGGCCTATGATCGCTACGTGGCCATATGCAACCCACTTTTGTATAACAATGCCATGTCCATCAAGGTGTGCTGCTATCTTATGCTTGGTTCATATTTGACGGGGTTTTGCGATGCCATGATCCACACTGGATGCATCCTCAGACTGACCTTCTGTGATAAAAACACTATTAACCACTATTTCTGTGATCTCCTCCCTTTGATGCAGCTGTCCTGCACCAGCACCTATGTCAACGAGACAGAGATTTTCATAGTTGGGGGAAAAGACATCATTGCTCCCACTGTCATCATCTTTATCTCTTATGGTTTCATCCTCTCAAGCATCCTTCAAATAAGGTCCACTGAGGGCAGGTCCAAA
>NW_008449090.1:0-533 GCF_000622305.1 Nannospalax galili
GGTGGATGGTCTACCCAAAAGTGTCATTTGATTCTTATGCTGACATGATCCTAAAGGCAAGGGCTATAGTGTGTATCTATTCCCTGTAGGATGGCTGGACTGTGACTTCAGAATAGTCAAGGCTTCTAGAGCCCATCAGAGTACCTGGCCTTTTCCCCTCTTGATGTTGGATGCCATCAACATAGCACAGAAACCTCCTACTTTGTGATCATGAGCATCAACCATTTGGGAGGAGGTGATTTCAGAGGAGAAAAGCAAATCTTGGCTCCTTCTCTCAGAGAAGTTTCAATGGTGAAATGTGAAAAGACTAAAGTATTAAAGAGAAAAGAAGTCAAGGGACCCTGAGTCAAGATTCTCTGTCCTATGAGCCTATACTGGGATGTGGCTTATGGCAGTATGGATGGAAGGAGATAGGGGCAGAGAAGCTGATAGAGCTGCTCACTGGGTGCCCAAGGTAGCTTGTCCTCTCAGACACTAAGCCTTGGTCCTGAGACCCTCCAGATGAGCCCGTCGGGTGGCAGCAGGGTCAGGTT
>NW_008449091.1:0-533 GCF_000622305.1 Nannospalax galili
AACTGAACCCAAACCCTAACACTAATCCTATCCCATACCCAAACCCGAGCCCGAAACTTAACCCGAACCCGAACACGAACCATACCCCTAACCATTACACTAACCCCAACCCGAACCCTAACCTAAACCCAAATCCAAACACTAACCTGAACCCCAACCCCAACCCCAACCACAAACCCATCCCCATCCACAGCCCCAGCCCCAGCCCCAACCCGAATGCAAACCTGAATCCTAGCCCTAGCCCTAGCCCTACCTCTAGCCCTTAACCCTTAACCCTAACCCTAGCCCTCGCCCTAGCCATAGCCGTAGCCCTAGCATTGCCCTAACCCTAACCATAACCATAACCATAACCTTAACCCGAACCTCTAACCCTAACCCTAACCTTAGGCCTAACCCTAACCTCTATCCCTAACCCTAACCAGGACCTGAACTAAAACACAAACCTGAACCCTAACCTGAACCCTTACCCTTACCAAAACCTCAACACTAACCCTAACCCTAACTTCTAACCTAACCCTAACCTGAACCTGAAC
>NW_008449092.1:0-533 GCF_000622305.1 Nannospalax galili
TTTCTTTACAATGCCTTCCTTCCGGTCTATAGCAACAAGTTAGCTAGCTCAGTCGTTTGGTTATTTATAAGTGGACTCCAGTTTATCCATTCCTTCATCGTTTCTTCCCATTACCAACACTGTTTAAGTAAACATCCATTGAACTTTTGCAAGGCAACAGGGGTGCTTAAAAAGCGCAGCTAGTTTGCTGAGCCTCTGCAGTGCTTACCTACCTGCCACATGCAGGTGTGCACACCCACCCCAAAGAGTCCTAATTTCACAGGTGACTGTCCGTGGAGAACACGGATCATTCTCCTCAGACATGTGACAGCCGTAGGCCTATTTTCCTTCCTTCCATTTTTCTTGGGCCCATGTTTATCAGATCCCTCCTGCCATTTATTTAGGCCTCAGAACTGAATGCCGAACAAGGCATGGACAGTATCATACCCAGCCCAGCCTTCCACGGAGGACACAGTCAGAGAAGCAGAGAGCCTCAGCCAGAAAGGCTGCACGTTTTCAGGCACATCTCAGACCCAGATGTATCTGACCGCAGG
>NW_008449093.1:0-533 GCF_000622305.1 Nannospalax galili
GGGGTGAGATTGTTGTGAGTTCAGAAATGATCATAAGAGGAAGTAGCACAGATCATAGGTCCTGAGGGAAGGATCAGAGCAGCGCTTGTTGGTCACCTGGGGCGGATCAGACAGGAAATGGAACGTCAGGGTCCACTTGGATCTTACCTCATAGCTGGGCCAGGATCTTTTCAGCTACAGATTATTCTGTACACCAGGCTGACCTCAAATTGCTGATCTTCCCAAGTGCTGGGATTTCATGTATATGCCACCACGCCTGGCTTCTATTTAAAGTTTTAAAGTAGGAGAGTGACATGTTTAGTCAGGTGGTTTTGAAATAAAGTAGGAGGAAAAAATGTGGCAGGAGGTACAGAAGGAAACTACATTAATGCCTTCTTAGACGTTGTTCCTTGGACCACTACATAAGAAATGCTAAGATTTATAAACTTGAAATGTCAAAGGAGCAAAATTGGGGGAGTGGTTATTGCAAGTAGATAAGTTGAAGTGAGTGAAGAGTGCTTGACACACTGAATTACAAATGTAATACATTTAAC
>NW_008449094.1:0-533 GCF_000622305.1 Nannospalax galili
CAGTTCATTGTTCTTGCTAATCTAAGCCATTTACATAGGGTTAGAAAGCTTGTTTTATCATTTAAACAGACTTAAAAGCCTCTTTGCAAATGAGATTTAGTTCCTACAAAATAATGAATTGGAACTATTTGGCAAGTTTCTTCCAGCCCAGAACTGGGAGCCGACTTGGCAGTAAACAAAAGCTACTTCTTTGGCCACATACAGTGTATACAAAGATTGATTCCAGCTGCCAAAACCAAAAAGCATCAAACTGATTAAATTCTTTCCAGGAAGTGAACAGGGTGAGTGCCAGGCTAAAAAGCTAATAATATCAGGCTTAAACTATACCTGGGCAAACTTTTTTTGTTTTAAGCAGGTGCTTTAAAAGTGACATTGAATGTTCAGAGCCCCTTGAAAGGGATACTCCTTTGAAAGGAAACTGAAGAGCAAACAGAATAAAATTCAGACAGAAAGACTCAAAATAGACTCAAGCTGAGAAGTGAGGACAATCTAAACTCTTTGATCCATTGTTGGTCAGAGTGGCTTTGGACACA
>NW_008449095.1:0-533 GCF_000622305.1 Nannospalax galili
TTTTCATACCCTTTATTATAGTGAAATATGACAGCTAATAAGGTCACTATCAATATCAGGGTGGATATTGAAGATAATAGAGACAATTCAGATGCTACTAAAGCATCTGTATATGAAAGACACATTGTTTGATTCCTACTTCACTGTGTCATATATGGCTGTGCTCATTGGGCAGTTAATTCAGCAGGTCCTTGAAATCTGTAGGGGCTTTAGTGGTTTTATGAGCTACTTAGTGTGGCTTTATCTTAGAATAAGGGGAGTTTTAGTGGATTTGAATGATTAAAACCAATATATAAATAGATTTATGAAGTGCTGAAGTAGTCAAGAGAGGATGAGAAAAGAACCAAGCAGACAAGGGGTGTTTCCACTCATTCAAAGATAAATGATGCGATGTGTTGAACCAAAGTTCCCAAACAAATATCTAGCAGGTCAAATGCTGTCATATTGCCCTTCTCAAATGCATTAAATCTGAACAACATTTATAGTGGTAAAAAACAATTATTTTAAGGGACATAATACACCACTGCATGTTT
>NW_008449096.1:0-533 GCF_000622305.1 Nannospalax galili
TGCCATTATATTGCTCCAATATGCCATCACAATGTTACAATATGACATCATCATGTTCCCTTGTGCTATCACAATGCTCACTGTGCCCTCACAATGCACTATTGAGTCTTTAAAATGATCCATTGTGTAGTGACCATGCTCAATACGTAAACACAGTGCACAATGTCCCCTCACATTTCCCCAACGTGATATCACAATGATCTAATGTCACATCACAATGCAACAATGTGACATCAGAATGCTCCAGTGTGCCAACACTATGGCCCCATGTGCCATCACAGTTCCCCAATGTAACATCCCAATGCTCCAATGTGACATCACAATGCTTCAATATGCCAACACTGTGGCCCCATGTGCCATTTTATTGGTCCAACATGCTATCACGATGTTACAATATGACTTCACAATGTTCCAGTATGCCATCACAATGCACATCGTGCCACTACAATGCGACATTTTGTCATTACAATGATTGATTGTGCCGTCACCATGCTCAATATGCAAACACGGTACTCAATGTCCCCTCACAATCC
>NW_008449097.1:0-533 GCF_000622305.1 Nannospalax galili
CAAGTGCTAGGATTAAAGGTATGTGCCACCACGCCCAGTGGCCTTGAAATTTCATCCCTTGCATCCGCAAATGCTCTCATGGAAAATGCGGCTCTAGACACCAGGCCCATCCCATCCTAATCCAAGAATTCTGCATCCCTTTAGGCTCTCTGCCTGTCTTCAAGCAAATGTTTAAAGTATTCTATCATCTAAGAAGAAGGTGTTACAAGATGGTTCCTTTTTTCCCTCCCAACAGTGTTACACTGTAGCTCTGACAGGCCGGGAGCTTACTGTGTAACTGAGGTTGGGCCTGAACTTACACTACTGCTGCCTCAGCTTCCCAAGTCAGGATTACAAGCGTGAGAAACTATGCCCAGTTATAAAGTGTTCCTAACCTGCAAAGAATTCTGAATTTCAAAATACATCTTACACCAGGGGTTCACACGAACTGAAGACATTTGTTCTGCTCCCCAATATAATGTGGACATTTATCCATCATATATAGATACTATGTTTAATGAATATATATGACAATCACATGTATCTGAGGATTA
>NW_008449098.1:0-533 GCF_000622305.1 Nannospalax galili
GTTGGTCTTCTCTTAGTCTGTTCCAGGTTTTGGTCTAATTATGAGATGAAGTTTCTGGAACATTCTATCCCATGCCACATGCAATGACCTGGAAGTTTCAGCAAGAACCATACAGTTCTTGGTGCTCCTCACAGTAGGGGAAGTGCTGCTGCTTCATTCATTCTTGCCTGGTGTTTGTTCACGGGGAAAGGAGGCATATGGGAAAGGCCCTCACTCCAGTGCCTGCCTCCCCTACTCAGCACTCCTGTCTTCTGTTTTGTGTCATTCCTGTTTGTGATCTTCAAATTGAAACTTAGAAGGGTGTGGAGGCTGTTGGTGAAAGACAGCTCTCCTTCTCCTGCTCTTGACATCGGGCAGCTTGGGACTCTACTCCCCTTGGGGGATTGGACCATGAGTTTGAACTCCAGCTTTTCCACTTAGGTGGTGGAAGACCTTTTTTATACCACTTTGCTTCCTCAATAAAGCCTTTCAATAAGGCTTATTTTCTAGGCTTGTCAGGAGAGATAAGGAATGTGAGATATGTATATATATAT
>NW_008449099.1:0-534 GCF_000622305.1 Nannospalax galili
AAGATAAACATGTAATAAACATGGAAATAAAGTTTAGTTCTGTTAGTGAAAAAAAAAAAAATCTGTCACCCTAGCACCTTCAAGAGTCACTTCTTCCGTTCTGACCTGGGGTCCTTCACAGGGTCCAAAATGGCATACCATCATGCATCATAACTCTACTTCACACCACAGTCATGTTTAGATTTTCACTTTACAGTATTAGGAACAAGATAGCACCTAGAAAATTCCTGGTGCTGTACTTAATGCTTTGTGTATAATCTTTCATTTAATGTATTGATCTAAACTTCCATTAAACAGATAAGCATTTGAGTTACCCAACATTTTCTTTCTGATATGACCGCCTTCTCCGAAGAGCTGAGCCTTTATGGTCCATTTCACACTGACCTACAAATGTAGAGAAGAAGAATGAGAAAGATCAATAGGAACCGAAGAAGACAGTCCGGGTCAACCATTCTGTCTCCCCACAGTACAATGAGGCTTCCTTTAAGAGAGAGTTCCAGGGAGAAGCACAGGCAACTCGAGTGTGCATGCTAG
>NW_008449100.1:0-534 GCF_000622305.1 Nannospalax galili
GGGGAAGCAAAAAGAAAAAATCACCTACTGCCTTTAAAATAATGAATAGCTTTCCCAAGTCTTGCCATAGCACAAAAACGCCCATACACCACACATGCGTACAATTCCTAGAGGCTCATAAATTAATTTAGTGACAAAAGGCTGTACCTAAGTCATAAAGGTCCAGAACTATGATTATCTTTATGGGTAATTGGGGCCATCAAATAGTTCCAAAGCACCTTTTATTTGTCATTTGTTGACAATTCAACCAATTCTCCTGCCTGCCATCCTCTATGTTTAATGGGTCCCCATCGAAGTCTGCAACTCAATGGTTTGTACCGATCTGATGTCTTCGTGTTGTTTTGCCCATGCATATCCTTTACCTCCTTATGTTGTTCATCAGTCTACCTCCTGCTCTTTTTTTCTATGACACCTGTGAGACGGGACCCATAGCAACACCCCTGAGAAGGTGAGAGTGAAGATGCGGTAATCATCCCCAGCACTCCATGCTGACAATGCCAGTCATTAGTGCAGTCACTTCTGCCTACTCAGATC
>NW_008449101.1:0-534 GCF_000622305.1 Nannospalax galili
GATCCCTTGGAGCTAAAGTCACAGGTGGTTGTGAGCCACCTGATGTAGGTGCTTGGACTCTAACTAGGGTCCTCTGGAAGAGCAGTATGTGCTCTTAACCACTGAGCCATCCCCCCAGCCCCATCTGTTATTTCTGTTCTCCACATGCCCTTTGTCTACACTGCTTCTGTCTGCTGGGCTCCCTGTTCTTCTGCTCGATAAACTTTGCCTGGAGGGTGGCTGCTCTCTAAGGATTCCCAGACTGTTAGTGTGTGGAAGCGCCTGCCTTCTCCACTTTGTGGATCTGTGTCATAGTGCATGGTCACCCATTCTGTCCTCAAGAAGATCCCCTTCAAGTCCCCATACAGGTTGCCAGCTATGTCACCAGGGTTCATTTTATAGATTCTTGACCTCAAAATAATTTAAAGTTAGATGCATAAGGGAATGCAAGAAGAGTCTGTTGGGGTTAGAGAGCGAAAACAACAGAGTGGACAAGCTAGAGATCAGCTGTGGGGAGGAAGTAAATGGAGATGCTGGGGATGGATGGAGGGTGAG
>NW_008449102.1:0-534 GCF_000622305.1 Nannospalax galili
AGATGAAGCAATTTGGGATCAGATCTCTGATCATATTCAAACCAACAGAAGGATGGCCAGGAGTCAAATAAAGCTTCACCACAGAAAAGTGTTTCGTGGATACCAAACCCCAGTCTAAGACCAACATCTGGCATAGAGCGCTGTATAAAGTGTTGAATGGGACTGAGAGAATGACACAGTCAGTAAAGTACTTGCCATTCAGGCATGAGGATCCAAGTTCAAGCCCTAGATCTCTCATTAAAAAGTTGGCTATGGTTGTGCACAACTGTAATCCCAGCACTGGGGAGACAGACAGGTGGAATCCACCTGCTGGCCAGCCCGTCTAGCTGAGCTGGTGACTTCCAGTGTGTGAGTCTCTGTGTCTGCAGACAAGGTGAATGACAGCAGAGGTTGACCTGTGGCCTCCAGACGCATGTGCCTCACACATCCATGTTGCACACGCATAAGCATACAAAAAAAAAGTGTTAAATGAGTGAATGATGGCATTCACCCACAATTCTCATGGAGCTACGTGTGTCATTTCAGTTTCACGAC
>NW_008449103.1:0-533 GCF_000622305.1 Nannospalax galili
CCGGGTTTTCTGCAAGAACAACCAGTGTTCTTAACTGCTGAGCCAGCTCTCAAGCACCACATTATTGTTTCTAATTAGTTGATCAGCCTTGTAGAAGGTTTGAAGATGCAGGTTTTATTCTAGGAAATTTCGTTCACAGTTCTGTGAGCATGCACTCTTCTGAAGCCTTAGTCTTTTCTTTAGTGAGCTTCCTCTTGGAATGCCATCTATTTACCATAAAAAAAAGTCTGATTAAGACTTCTGAATATATTATTATTTTCAACGGCAAGGTTGTTTCCTAAAAGGTGTTTATGAGTAGATCACTGGCCTCGTAAAATACAATTTGCAGTTATTTATGTTCACGTTTCGTAAACACACAGTTGTGTTTCACTCTGCTGGTGCCACAGCATGCTCCACACTGACCACTTCACTTTTCTCAGCTGCACAATCTTTCTAAATTTTGGAATCCTGCTTACTATTTTTTTTAATATTTCATTTATAATTTTTATTTTATGTGTATGAGTGCATTGCCTGCCTGTGTGTAAGTGCACCTG